>NC_137015.1:37072113-37089613 GCF_032717465.1 Coenobita brevimanus
GTGATGGCAGTATGGTGGTGGTAGATTTATGTAACACGGGGAAGGACAGCAAGGTGAGATAAGCCAAATAAATCGCCTAGGAAAAGGTGTTAGGGAGCTTTCATAAGACGCCAAGAATTTGTGATCCATAAGGGTTTGCATCCAAGGAGTGGTTAGTAAAGTTCCTGATTTGAGTAATAAATAAATAAATAGATAAATGGATGTTGGATAGGTGCATGGAAGGATATCTTGTTACGAAAGTCGTCCCTAATCCATTAATCCGTACGTTCTTGTTGTCCTTAATCCTTGGTACTTTCTTCTGTCCTTAATCCCTGCTACTTCCTACTGTCCTTAATTCATCCTACTTCCTACTGTCCTTAATCCCTGCTACTTCCTACTGTCCTTAATCCCTGCTACTTCCTACTGTCCTTAATCCCTGCTACTTCCTACTGTCCTTAATCCCTGCTACTTCCTACTGTCCTTAATCCCTGCTACTTCCTACTGTCCTTAATCCCTGCTACTTCCTACTGTCCTTAATCCCTGCTACTTCCTACTGTCCTTAATCCCTGCTACTTCCTACTGTCCTTAATTCATCCTACTTCCTACTTTACTTAATCCCTTCTTTTCCCCTTCCTTTACTTTCCTTTAACCCCCTACTTCCCTCCTTCCTGCTCTCTTTATTACTCTAACTTCTCTTCGTTCTTCTATTAACGTTCTTACTTTCCTTTCTTATTTCTTTCCTTACCTGCTTTCTTCGTAATCCGTAATCTCCTCTTTCTTGTTACTTCCTTTAAGTCTCCTTTCTTCTTGCCTTCCTATATTCCTCTGTGCCCACCCTCTCTGTTTTTCTTATTTTTTCCTTCCTTCATCCTTTTCTTGATATCCACTTTCCTTCCTTCCTTCATTTCCCATTTTTGTTCCTTATCTCTTGCTCTTTACTCTCCTTAAGTCACCTGCCTCCTTACTTTCCTCCTGCTTCCTCCCTGCTTCCTTTATTCCTACCTACCCAGTGCCTCTACTATGACCTTTACCCCCACCACCTCTCTTTATTCAGCTTTACTTCCCTCCCCATCTTTATTTTATACTCCTCTACTCAAGACAATTTTCATAGCCTAACTTTCCTTCCTTCATCTTTTCCTTAATATTCCTTTACTTCAGACGTGTACTTAGCGCTATTGTTCTTTTATTTTCCTTAATTTTCCTCCATAGCTAATGATTTATATATTTTACCTTATTTTCTTTCCTTCCTGCTTTCTTAAATATACAGTACTTCGAGTCAGAGGTTAATTTCTAGTGTGTCTTCCTCCCTCCCGCCCCCCCTTCACCCTCTCTCCTCTCACTCCTTCCTCCTCCCCTTCCTCTCCCCCCTTCTCCTCTTTCCCTTCTCTCACCCTTCTCCCTCCCTCTCACCCCTACTCTCCAAAACCCCCCTCCCCCTCCACCTCCCCCTTCTCCTCTCGCCCTCTATCCCCCCTTTCTCGTCTCTCCTCTCCTCTCCTTCCTCTCCCTATTCTCTCCTCTCCTTCCTTTCCCCATTCTCTCCTCTTCTCCTTCCTCTCCCTATTCTCTCCACTCACTCTCCTTCCTCTCTATTCTCTCCATCTTCTCTCCTTCCTCTCCCTCTCCTCTCCTTCCTCTCCCTCTTCTCACCTTCCTCTCCCTCTTCTCTCTTTCCTCTCCCTCTTCTCTCCTTCCTCTCCCTATTCTCCCTTCTCCCCCCTCTTTTCTCCCCACCCCTCATCCAACGCATGAGTGATGACTGAGACTGGCCCGGTAACGAGGTCAGCCCTCAACATGTCCAGCAGTCTGTGATTACTGAGAGAGAGAGAGAGAGAGAGAGAGAGAGAGAGAGAGAGAGAGAGAGCAAATAGGTAAGGGACTGAAGGATACAAAGAGAGGGAAGATGTGAAGATGAAGGTGTTATATGGAGAGAGAGAGAGAGAGAGTGAGAGTAAATAGGTAAGGAATTGAAGGATACAAACAGGGAAGAAGATGTGAAGATGAAGGTGTTATATGAAGAGAGAGAGAGAGAGAGAGAGAGTAAATAGGTAAGGAACTAAAGGATACAAAGAAAGGGAAGAAGATGTGGTGACCAAGGTGTTATATGGAGAGAGAGAGAGAGAGAGAGTAAATAGGTAAGGAATTGAAGGATACAAAGAGAGGGAAGATGTGATGATGAAGGTATTATATGGAGAGAGAGAGAGAGAGTAAATAGGTAAGGGACTGAAGGATACAAAGAGGGAAGAAGATGTAATGATGAAGGTGTTATGTGAAGAGAGAGAGTAAAGCGTGAAAATTTGGAATATGAAACAGGGACGTAAAGATACAGAGGATGGGAGATCGCGATGATGTTGATTAGAAACGAAAGTAAGCGGAAGAGTAACATTAAAGAGAGAGAGAGAGAGAGAGAGAGAGAGAGAGTAAAATACACGTACACAGACGACACACAAGTTTTACTGCCTCAGTGGGGTGATTCGGCCGTAACGACTGGAATAAAAATGTCCCCCCTTGTCACAGGAGTCTCAGGAAAGTCAAAGAAAACGATGTTACAGTAGAAGGCTCTCCCCGGCCCCCCACACCCTCCCGGAGTGAAAAAGTACGAATAGCAGTGAAAAAAAACTAATCATGTATGACGAAAATGCCAGAAGGAAATTTCATGGGAATGTTAGAAAGTAGTCGTAGAGACAAAATAATTATATGTTTATTCACAGCCACTTAAACAAGATGAATTATTATTTTTTTTTTTCGTGTTATTTCCAGACGATTTTATTCAGCTTAGAAATGCCTGTATTACTGAAGGTGTTAATGAAAGCAGTATCTAACCTTCCTAGTTCGACAAATCGCCCCTGAGCTGGGTAAATCGCCTGTTAGAAGCTGTTTGAATGTGCAGCACCGGCGCGCGCACACACACACACACACACACACACACACACACACACACACACACACACACACACACACACACACACACACACACACACACACACACACACACACACACACACACACACACATACTCTTCTTTCTTTCAATTGAGCTATTCATGTACGGAGATGATATTAAAGTATCGTATCATACATTATACATATACAGCGAGGAATACATGAAGAGAAGGTCCCAGCGCAGTAGGTAAAACAGAATACACACACACACACACACACACACACACACACACACACACACACACACACACACACACACACACACACACACACACACACACACACACACACACACACTACCCCGTCTGACATAACTAAGGAGATGAAGAAGGCCAGATGGATGAAGGTAGAGCAGCCTGATTGTCTACTCCACCTCCACCTGTGCTGTACTCCACCTGTACTCCACTCCACCTATGCTCTACTCCACCTGTGCCGTACTCCACCTGTGCTCTACTTTACCTGTGCTCTACTCCACCTGTGCACTACTCCACCTGTGCTCAGTTCAAGCCTCCATGCGTCTTATTTCATTCATTTTTACATTCATGAAGGGATAACTTATTCTTGCCACAGTAGGACTATTATGAGGCATTCTCCGTATTGCACAGACAGACGAGATTGACAGTGTAAGGTTCAGTTTGAGGCTCGTATTGCAAGGATTTTGTATTGCAACCTGAACTCAATCGTGCAACAAGATACACTCACTTTGCCGCGCCTGTCGTAGTGTGTTGGTTGTGGGGTGTCTCTAACCAGCAACGGCACAAGGATATCAGTGACCATGTGGCCTAATGTCCTTTGTAGCTTGATTATGGGGTGTCTGTGAGTTTTTTTTTTGGGTAGAGAAGGGTTGTTGGACATCGAAGAGGAAGGTTCGTGGACATCGCCGATCCTGCTCAGCCTTGCATTGGTCGTCGAGGTTGGTTCTAAATCGCTTGGTACATGCACGAGCTTCTGCAGGTGCCTCGTGTCTCTTTCCCTGGCCTTCTTTCTCATGTCCCTTCCCATGGCCGTCTTTGAGTAGGATTTCCATGCTGACGGAGACACACACCCTCACCCGCCCTCTTCATCATCATCCCTTGAGGCCTCCTGTTCCTCCCAAAAAGACAGGCAGCGCGGCAGTCATGAAGGTGCTGACTAAGGGGGCATGTCAGAGGGCTTGTTTGGACCTCCAGTGGCAGTTCCCAGTCCAAGGAAATTCGAGGAAGACGTGATGTTTACAGGGACACATTTATAGCGTGACACACCTTTAGTTGAGTTTCACCTGAAGGAATTTGTTTTGGAAGTGTTGGGGCGTCACTTTGATCGTCCGCGGAATCAGACGGCCTCCTTAGATAGACAGACATATAGATAGATAGATATAGATAGCTAGTGATAGATGGATAGGTAGGGAGATAGGTAGATAGGTAGGTAGATAGACAAGTGGCATGAGAACAAAAAGAATGAGCTGACAGTTAGATAGTTGGAAGGGTAAGTAATAATTTGTGAGTGTTGGGAATGTATGTATGAGTGTGTGACTTATTAATGAGAGAGAGGGAGAGAGAGAGAGAGAGAGAGAGAGAGAGCTAGAGGAAGGAGAAAAGAGGCATTGAAGAGAGAGGGGAAGGGAGAGGGAGAAAAGCTGCAGGAGTAAGTAATTGGAGAGAGAGAGAGGAGAAATGATCCCTGTCAGTTCAGATATTTTCCAATTTAGCTGCCTGTCTTTCAGTCCATAAAGTTTCCATTTTACTATATATGGGTGTCACTGTCTGCATTTGTTTATATTTCTGTGTTTGTATAGAAAGGATGGAGAGACAAGTAGATAGATAGATAGATTATTGGGTAGATAAAGATAGGTAGAGATAGACAGATAAATAAACAGACAAATGTAGAAAGATAGATAGCCTGAGAAGCGTAGATGAGAGATGAGTAGTTGTTTTCGTGTGTTTAGTAGAAATATATGTACAAGAGACTTACAATTGAAACCAGAGAGGAGGCAGGTTGGCAGAGGGAACAGTAGGGAGGGAATGGAGGAAAGAATGGAGCAGTGGAGGGAGGGAGGGAGTGAAATGGAAGAACGAAGGCAGAGGAAAAAAATAATTGATGTAGAACAGAGGTTTTTTGGAATTTAGACGTCTGGAGATAGCAAGAGGAAAAGGAAAAGCAGAAAAAGGCATGGGAAAAAAAGAAGCAGTGAAAAAAATTACTTCCTAAAAAAGAACAGGGAAAAAATGACTTCCTAAAAAAGAATAAGGAAAAAAAAACAAAAAATATTAAAAAATATTTCCTAAAAATATGAAAAAAATTACTTCAAAAAATAAGGGAAAAGATAACTTCCTAAAAAAAGTATAAGGAAAAAAATAACTTCCTAAAAAAGAATAAGGAAAAAAATGACTTCCTAAAAAAAGAATAATAAAAAAATGACTTCGTAAAAAAAGAATAAGGAAAAAAATGGCTTCCTATTGGTAAAGGATTAAGCCAAAAGATTTCCCTTGTCCATATTTTTTACGAATAGAAAAAAGTTGATCTGTTTTTTATTTCATATAGGGACGCCACCCTGCCATTTCCCTTGAATATTACCCCCATCTGATATCCATTCACGCCCTCTTGACCTTGAGAGAGAGAGACAGAGAGAGAGACTGTGTAGATGAGTGTGTGTGTGTGTGTGTGCGTGAGTGCGTGCGGTGCCTTGGTGTTGGGCAGGTAATAATTAATCTAACCTCGCCTCCAGCTGTCTCCACCCAGCCCTGTCAGCCCTAATGGATTATTCACACTTATATAATTAAACAGAAATTATTTACTAGCCCGGCCTCCCTGATAATTATTTTGTATTCTGTAATGGACGATAATTTTTGTATCGATAAATGGGTTTAGGTTTTTCATGGGTTTGTCCTGCAATGGATGATGATGATGATGATGATAATAGGCCTAATGATAATGATGATGGTGATTGTAGAGGTAGATTATTTATGTGGGATGATTATTTAGGGTTTGAGAGAGAGAGAGAGAGAGAGAGAGAGAGAACGGGGACTATCTTATTAAAACACAGTCAGGTCACCCTCACCCTACCTAATCTTACCGGTATTAAGTGTGGTGTGATTCTTACTTTATTTATATTTATTTTTATTCATCTAATTACCTGAGATAATGACCTATAAATACCCCCAGATTATATTATTCCACCTAATTATACCCGCAATATAACTCTCTATTTCTTTATTATTCGTAAATCTTAATGTTTTCTCAGTAAGGAGTTTCGTTATTTCTTTTCTCACCATATTTATAGTTTTTATTCGTCTATATCTTGAAGATGGAAATTGAGTGTAGATGGAGATTGTCTTGAAGATGTGTTCCTTGCCTTCCTTCTCTCATCTCACCTACGTCTTTCCTTCCTTCCTTCTTTCCATCCTACCTCTTCTTCCATCCATCCTTCCTTCCTATCTGCGTACCTACCTCTTTCTTCCTTCCATCCTTCCTTTCTTTTTCCATCCTTCCATCCTTTGTGCTTCTTCCTTCCATCCTGCTTCTTCCTTCCTTCATCCCACCTACCTCTTCCTTCCATCTTCCCTGCTTGTTACTTCATACCTGCTATTATCACTCTTCCACCCTTCCTTCCTGCATCTGAATTTCTTCCTTCCTTCCTCTCGTCTTATCTCTCGTCCTTCCTTCCTTCCTTCCCTCCTACTTTCCTTCCTTCCATACTGCTTGGTTTTTCTCCGTTTTTCCATCCTTCCTCTTCATATAATTTCTGCCTTCCTCAGGCCTCTTTTTTTTTTTTCCGTATTTTTCTTTCCTTCCTTCCTATCCTTATATATTTTTACTCTCCCTTCCTTCCTTCCTTCCTTCTTTCCTCTCTTCCTTCCTTCCTTCCTGCCTGCCTGCCTGCCTTCCTTCCTTCCTTCTTCCTTCCTTCCTTCATCTTCTTCTCTCCTTCCACCCCTCACTCCAACACCTCGTAAAAATAAATTTGTTAAAAAAATCTCATTCTGGGGAAGTTATGTGAATTTAGTTGGGAGAGAGAGAGAGAGAGAGAGAGAGAGAGACTAATGGCAAAAGGGCGTGTGTGTATATAATTAAAAAGATAGATCGCCAGGTAATGTAAGGTTTAGATATCATTAGGGACAGGTTAATGAGGTGGAGGGCTTCACGTGATTACCTCATTATGTCTCACCTGTATTCTACGGCCAGGTGAAGAGGGGAGGGGAAAGGTGATCGCACGGCCGGGTGATCGATTCCGTCCTTGGTAGTGACTATAGAACATTCATTTTAACTTGGCTCTACATCCATTCCATAGCACTTGTTCGTGACTAGCATTGTATTCTGGCGTTAATCTGTGGTTGTAGCTCAGCATTCATGATGGAGAGATGGGAATTTTAAGCCAAGTCAAACTGAACGTGGTATAGGTTTAGGCTGTACTGTTTTATTATTATTATTATTATTATTATTATTATTATTTTTATTATTATTATTTGTAGAAGTGTCTTGAATTTTTGCCATTTTCTCAGATTTTTCGATTTTTAGTAGTATACCTCTTTAATGTTCATTTTAATTGTATTGTGAAGGGTTGGGCAGTAAATGAAAACAAACTGATTTACAAGAAGTTATAAAAGAACTTAACATTTAGAAGAAGTTTTAAAAATAGTGCCCCCCCCCCTCCCCCGGACTATAGATGTGTTGGCCAGAAGGAAAGGTGTGTTTGTCGTTTATCTGTTCAACTTATCGTCGTTATCAGTTATCAGGTAAAATTATCATCATTTATCATCATCATCATATACGTGTACCGTGTATCTGTTTTAGTCATTATCATCACCATTAGTAATAGTAATAATAATCATCATCATCATTCTTAGTCAGTCCACTGCGAAATTGGCTCCTCCCATCTTTCTGCACCTTGATGTGCCTTGTGTTAGCCAGGTCGCCGAATTCCATCTCTCCATCTAGTTCTCCGTCTGCCTCATCCTCTCACTCCGTCTCAGCGCTGCGACTCACTCACCCTGGTTATCCATTTGTTTTACGAAAGACGTGACCTGCCCACATCTATATATGCTTTTCCATTGTACTGATTGTTATTCCCTACTTCCTTTTTTTTCCAGTATCCACGACGCTCTCTTTTTATCTCTCCGTTTGACCCCCTTAAACTGACCCCATTGTATTTATTTCTAAACAGTTTTAAGTTTGCCCTCTAAGAATTTTGTTAGATCCACGTATCTGATCCATAAGTTACAACAGGAAAGACAGGCTGCTTTTATAACCTTCCCTCTGACTTAAATACCACACACAGGCCATTCTTATTACATCTTAAGCAGAAACCAGCATCTTAAGAGAGTGACGTCAGGGATCTTCTTTCTGTACCCTAGAGACTACGGCGTTAAGGGACTCCTCGTGTTTCCCAGCGCTAACGAAGGTAAACAATGCAACTGGAGACGAAAAGAGTCCTTAATTCAACACTGCAGCTTCTGTGACTTCCTCTTAGGTGAAATTAATCGGCTGCCTCTTCCCTCAGCTTCTCCTTTCCCTCCTCTTGCTCCCTCTTTCCTCCTTCCTCCACTTCCCTCCTTCCTCCCCTCCCCTCCCCTCCTTCCTCTTCCTCCACTTCTCTCCTCCTCCTCCTCCTTCAACCTTGAGAGCGATAACAGAGGAGATATCGCTGCCAACAGGTATTTCCCATTACCTTCTAAGACTAATTAACGTTAATGAGCGTTACCTGAACCGGAAATTATCCCTTTTATTACCCCTCTAGTGATCAGGGTTATTTAATTACAGATAACGCCAGGTAATTTGTCACCTGAGATTAAGTATACCTGAAGCCTGAGTGTGTTCATAAAGGTACCATAAGTCCTTTCTTAGTAGGGACGATTTTAGGACTGGGCTGTATGCTCGTTTGGTCAGGAAGCGTAGTAACACCTCTTCCTTTCCGGTTTATTTTTTATTCCGCTTCGGTACTGTATTCTTGAGTGTTATGCAATCCATGTCGACAGTAAAAAGGTATAAGAAGCTAGAGAGAGAGAGAGAGAGAGAGAGAGAGAGAGAGAGAATATTAAAGGACGTTTGGAAAAGAAATCGCTAAGGAAGAGATGTTCGGGAGCCTCGACGAGAATAAAGGCCCAGACTGCACCTGACCCCGGCTGACCTCAGACGATTATATTCACCTGAGTCGAAGGAGAGAGTTAATTTCTTCAGCATCGTCAACACTCCCTTTCATCGTGAGGAGAACTCTAGAATTATCCCAGCTGACTCAGACGACTATATGAGCTAAGGGTGAGTCATCGGCATGTAAGAAAGTTAATTTTTGAGGCCCCTGGGGGTGAGAAAGGGGATCCAACCGTCCGCTGATATTTCGGATCGCATGTTGAAGAAGGATGGGTTAGTGTTATATGTATTTTGGATTATATTTGTTTGTCTTTACACCAAATATATAAAAATCATGCTCTTAGTTATTCAAAGACGTATTCTAAGTGGTTTTGGGGATACTATAGCACCTATCACCTCTTCCTTAGTGATTTATTTATTTATGTATTTGTATTTTTTTATCTTGTTATCTTGTGTTATATAGATCGTTTAATTATGGACATAGTTTTCTTCAGTAATATACAGGAAGGATGTCGAGGTGTAATATGCAAAATAAATCTCTAAGGAAAGGATGTTAGGAAATCGCGAGAAGTCACTGGGAATGCAACAGTTTAAGCCTCACTAATCCCACACCATCCTTTAATCTGATTCGCCTTCCAAGTTAAATCTAAAACCATCTTCCTCATCGTGTCCCTCCCACGGCGTGATGATCTCTCTCCTAACGCAGTGTCTTAAAATTAGCCCAGGAAATCTGATGACGTATTTTCTAGTTTATTTTTTCAGTATTCGGACGATTTTTTTTTTTTTGTTGGATAAAATTTTCAGCTTAAATGTGTGAGGTCTGCCCAGAGCTGAAAGAAATCGTCTGGAGAAAAAATGAACTGAAAAAATCGTCTAATTGAAGGGGTTAATGGGTCCCTTTTTTTTTGCTATCTTTTGTTCATCTGTAATTGGAGAAAAATCAGATTCTCAACCTTTGTTTCTTTTTCTTCCCAATGCATTAGAAGGTGAATATAGTTGTGTGGCGGTAATAACAGCAACATATAATCAGAAGCCATGATGCCGTAGGGAATAAACCAATCACCGGATCACCCTCGTAGATTAACAAAGCCGCCGATAACATACACAAGACGCGGGGATGATTATAGGAGTTCGACAGCAATTATAGTCAGAGGTAATAATGTTAGGTTTGTGTGTGTGCAATAATTGGTGTGGTGAATTATTGCCTCAGGGTATAATTTGTGGGAATTATCTGATCACCTCCATATTGTGTCTGGGATATACTGTTGTGTGGGGCTTGTTCCTGCTTATCTATCTCTATTGCCTTGTCGATCTACTGTATATACACACATAAAGTCAGCCTGTGTATATTTGTGTCTGTCTGTGCGTTTGTTCGTTTCTTTCACGAGAACAGTAATAGATATCGACCTACTCTTCTGTGCATTAGGTCGGGGTAAGTTCAGGGAGTGGCAGATAATTTCCCGACAAAAATTTTGGTGATTGCACTTGATGCGACGGTGCGAAATTGTCGGAAATCGCGACACGCGAAAATGTGCGACATTAATTTATTCGACTTTTTGGTCGAAATTGGTCATTGTGGGCTCGGTAACGATATGGAAACAAAGATAATGGTATTTGCAAACATTTTTCGATAGAATTGCTATTAGTGAGTCCTGCAAATTTTTTCGGGCAAGCAGTAGTATACTGTATATATATATATATATATATATATATATATATATATATATAACATCACACTATTTTTTAATCTCTCTGGGTCATTCCAAAGCTCCCTGTCTTTCTATGTGTCTGTCAGTTGTGTTTATTTATCTATCTGTTTGTCTCTCCACCCTCTGGGGGTAGGGGGGTTTCAAGAATACTCCCCCAGTATCCCTGCTTGTCGTACGAGGCGACTATAAGGGTTGGTGGTGGGTTAGTGCCCCACCCCGTAAAAAGAACTAACTAAAAAAGCAAATAAAGCGCCTCGGACCCGGACGGACCATACGTTGACGACTAAGGAACGGACAAAGGACATTCTGAGGGTAGGAACGTGGAATGTGAGAGGAATGAATGATGAAGTGAAAGAGAGAGAGATTGTCCAGGTGCTTGAGGATGCAAAAGTGGATATATGTGGATTGACTGAAACTAAATGGAAAGGTGAAAGGATGAGAGAATGGGAATACGGTGTTGGTATATGTGCGGGAGTCAGTGAGAATGAGAGGGCAAGAGAGGGAGTATGTCTGATGATAAGCAAGAAGTGGAAGGAGAATATAAGAGAGTATGGAACAGTGGGTGCAAGGATTGTATGGGTGAGGATGAAAGTAGGTATACAAGCATGGGCGATTGTATGTGTGTATGCTCCAACAGAGGATCGAGTGGCAAGAGTGAAAGATGAGTTTTGGGCGAGAGTAGAAGCATGTATGGACAAGTTTGAGAGGAGCGAGAGAGTGCTGTTGATTGGAGACATGAATGGCAAAGTCGGGAATGTACGAGTGGATGGAGTGGTTGGTCAGTGGGGTGTGCCAGCGGAAGTAGATGGGAATGGTAGTGCTTTGGTGGACATCTGTGCTGGTAAGGGGTTGGCAATAGCCAACACCTACTTTCGTCATAAGATGATCCACCGGTATACATGGAGAGTAATGAGGAGGATGGATGGTGAACTTGTTGAACGAAAGGCAATGATAGACTACGTGTGTGTGGATGAGCGAATGAGAAGACAAGTGTTGGATGCAAGGGTGTGGAGAGGGTGGGGGAATGGAGTCTCGGACCATCACTTAGTGATGGCCAAGGTAGAGCTGCAAAGAAAGTGGTTGAGGAGGCTAAGGGGAAGACAGGAGGAAGCAGCTCCTGTGAGAAGAGTGGAGAAATTGCAAGATAGTGAGAAGAGGACAGAGTATAAGAGCATAGTGGAAGAAAGATTGGGAAGGTATGAGCTAGAGCAGATGGAAGGGGTGGAAGACCTATGTAAGATATTCACGGAAGAGATAAGCGCAGCGTGTGAGGCGGTTTGTGGAGTGAGGAGGAGATGCAAGGGTGTGCAAGGGACAGCATGGTGGAATGATGAGGTGAAACGAGCTGTGGAACAAAAGAAGAAGGCATATGGTGAATGGTTGGCGAGTAGAGGTAGGGGAGAAGATGAGAGAGAGAAGAGAGAGGTATATGTGAGCAGGAGAAGGGAGGTTAAGAGACTGGTGAAGGAGAGTAAGAAGAAAGTGGATGAAGAGTTTGGGAGGAATCTGAGTGTGAAATGGAGGGAGAGTAAGAAATTGTTTTGGAAGGAGGTAAAGAAAGTAAGGCAGTGTGAAAGGGGAAATAGTAGGGGAGTGAAAGATAGGAATAATAGATTGTTGGTGGAGAAGAGAGAGAAATTGAGGAGATGGAAGGAGCACTTTGAGGATTTGTTGAATGTAGAGAGTGAGAGCAGTGTGAGTATAAGTGGTTGGGGAATGGCTGGGAGAAGAAGAGATGAGAGGAGGGAGGAAGAGATCAGTAGGTCGGAAGTAGTGGAAGCGATGAAGAAGATTAAGCTGGGAAAGGCCCCAGGAATTGATGGAGTGTGTGGTGAAATGCTTAGGTATGGGGGTGAGATTGTTGTGGAGTGGATATGGAAGTTGTGTAGATTGGCTTGGGAAGAGGGAAGGGTTCCAGAGGACTGGAAATCAGGTATAATTGTTCCTCTGTACAAAGGAAAAGGGGAGAGAGAAGTATGTGGTAACCATAGGGGTATTTGCCTTCTTAGTGTGACTGGTAAAATATATGGTAGAATACTCATTGATAGGGTTAGGCATATGACAGAGGAGCTAGTTGGAGAAGAACAAGGGGGATTTAGGAAGGGAAAAGGGTGTGTAGATCAGATATTTGTTCTAAGATGTTTAGTGGAGAAGTATCTAGAGAAGGGAAGGAAAGTGTACGCTGCCTTCCTGGACTTGGAGAAAGCTTATGACAGAATAGATAGGAAAGGTATGTGGAAGGTATTAAGAATATATGGAGTGGAGGGGAAATTGTTGAGTGCTGTGAAGAGTATGTACGAGGGAGCTAGGGCTACGGTGCGAGTGGATGGTGAGCTGAGTGAGTTCTTTGATCTCAATGTGGGACTGAAACAGGGGTGTGTAATGTCTCCATGGCTGTTTAATATATATATGGATGGGGTCTAAAGGAGGTACAAGGTAGGGCAGTGGATGTGGGGGTGGCCCTAATGAATGAGGGTGAGATTTGGAAGCTTCCGGTGTTGCTGTTTGCTGATGATACAGTATTGTTGAGTGAAGATGAATGGGAGTTGCAAGGTTTGGTGAATGAATTTGGGACAGTGTGTAGGAGGAGGAATCTGAAAGTTAATGTAAACAAAAGTAAAGTTATGGTGTTTGAGAGGAATGAAGTCACAGAGTGTGCAGTGAGGTTGGATGGTGAGGATATGGAGAATGTGAGTGCATTCAAGTACTTGGGTAGTGTGATGAGTAAGGATGGAACTTTGGGGGATGAAGTACGTGAAAGGGTACAGCAGGGTAGGAAGGTTGTTGGCACACTGAAAGCAGTGATGAGAAATAGGGAGGTGAGTATGGAAGTTAAGAAGTCACTGCATGATGGTATTGTGATCCCTACCCTGACGTATGGAAGCGAGGCGTGGACCTTGCAAGAGGGGAACAAGTCAAGAGTGAGAGCAGTGGAATTGAGTTACTTGAGAGGAGCATGTGGAGTGACATGGAGGGACAGGTTGACGAATGAAGAAGTGAAGGAACGTTGTGGGGTGGATGTGGATGTGGTTGAGAAGATTAGGAGAAATACACTGAGGTGGTTTGGACATGTGGAGAGGATGGAGAATGAAAGACTGACTAAGAGGGTGTATGTAGGTGAGGTGGAGGGAGGGAGAGGGAGGGGTAGACCGAGGATGAGGTGGAGGGATGGAGTTGAGAGGTATATGAGGGAGGGGGGGGTGAGTTGGGGGGAGGGGAGTCAAATGGTGGGTGACAGAGTGACTTGGAGGCGTTTTGTCTGCGGCCACCCTTTGCGGGATTAGGGCGTCGGGCTATAGATAGATAGATAGATTGTCTCTCCGTATATGCCGTTATGTGCCTCTGCCGTTGTGTATCAGTCACTCTGTGTGGGTATATCTCCACAGTACATGCCTGTCTATATGTCTGTCTGCCCATCTTTCCGTCTACGTACATCTGTGCCTGCAGTGCTTTAGCTCTGCTTGTGTTTAGTGTGTCTTTCTGGCTGTCCGTATGTAGCTCTCTAATTATTTTCCTGTTATCTGTGTATGTCTGTGTCAGTGTCTATCTGTCTCTGTCTATCAGTCAATCCGTCTATCTATCGACCTATATATCTACATGCCCCAGTTTAGTCTCCCCCCAAACTTCAACCCACAGCTGTTCACCCCAGCTGTTACAGATTTTTTATGAATGGAAGACACTTGTAATATGATGCACGGGATTTATCTATCTGTCTATCTATCGATCAGTCCATATATCTGCCGGTCTGTCTATCCATCCATTCATCCATCTTTCCATCTGTCTATCTATCCATCCATCTTTCTATCCATCTATCCATTGATCCATCTTTCCATCTGTCTATCCATCCACCCATCTTTCTATCCATCTATCCATTGATCCATCCATCCATCTATGCATACATGCATCCATCCATCCATCCATTTATGTGTCGATCTATCTGTCTGTCTATCAATCCATGTGTCATTATCTATCTCGATAATTTTGTTTTCCTTCGTTTAATCACCTTAAGTATAAAAATAAGGTAATAATTCAATCCTTATAATATGACGACTGTCTTTAACCCTTTCACCGCGAGAAGCCTTTCCATGGGTGACTAAAATCAACTAGACATAGGAAAAATAAAAAATAAAAAGATAATAAAATGATATTCTAACCTAGTACTTACAAATTAGTTAAGATCCATATCAGCATTTTTTTTTTTTTTTGCGATGTTTTTTTCTTGTCCAAATAAAACTGTCTGATGGTAGCGAGGAAGGAATGCAAAAAAAAAAAGAAAAAAGAAAAAAAAGAAAAGAAATCGTAGTGAAGGGGTTATCCTATTATTTTTTTTCGTGGGTTACAGTGAAATGCATCGCCAGACTTCTACCTGTGCAATTATTGTCTACCTTGCCTACCTGTCTGTCTGTTTGCCTGCGCGTGTATTTTTGTATGTATTGTCTCTGTTTATATTTCTGTTTGGTTCTGTTTGCTTCTCTGTGCCTCCAGTATCTGTTTGTTTATCCTATCTCTCTAGCTGTCTGTCTGTCTATCTGTCTGCCTAATCTGTCTTTCTAAATCAGTCAATATTTGTATCTGTCTAACCACGTACCTTTTTATTTATATCTACTTGTATATCTGTTCGCCTGTCTATCTCTATCTATCTCTGTATCTGTCTATCTATCTATCTGTATCTATGATCAATCAAAAATCGTCAGCGCCATCCATCAGTTAACCTATTATAAAAAAAAATCGCTTTTCGAGAGCAAAACTTCACCGATCGGAAGTTTTGAGACATCTTGAGAACGAAATCTTATTCTTTCGATTCTTTCGGTTGTCTTGGCCCCTTAAAGCATAGATTGAGAGAGAGAGAGAGAGAGAGAGAGAGAGAAAGGGGAGGGAGGATTTTTTATGCACTTTTTTTCAGTTTTTAGGTATTCTCTCTCTCTCTCTCTCACACACACACACACACACACACACACACACACACACACACACACACACACACACACACACACACACACACACACACACACACACACACACACACACACACACACACACACACACTACCCTATCGCCTCATTTTTGCCAGTTGCTCAAAGTGCCATTAATATTAACGACGCAACTCAAGCCAACTCAATTCCGACCCCACGCTGTTTGATTCCATCCCCCCCCCCTGCTAGCCAGGACGGGGTTGTGGTAGTTGTGGTGGTGTCTGTGGTGGTGTATGATTATAGTTCATGTTGTGATGGTGTATGGTTGTAGTTCGTGTTGTGGTTGTAATTGTGGTAGGTGCTCTTGGCGTCATGGTTCTGCATCGTTTTTGGTGTGGTAGAGTGTGGTTGTTGTGGTTGTGGTAGTGATAATGTGTGGTTGTAGTTGATGGCTCAGTGGTTGTTGTGTGTGGTGAGAGCAGGTTGTGGTGAGGTGTTTGCGGTAAAAGTGATTCGGGTTGGTGGATATGCGGTTGGTGTGGTTGTGAAATTTTGCTGGTTGTTGTTGAGGCTATTTATGGTAAAGGGTGTTGCAGTGAAAGGCAGATTATCAAGCTCTACCCTGCCTTACCGTGGATCGAACTCGCGTCCTTTCGAATAGCAGATCACTTTTACAGGCACTTCATTAAACTTTTTTTTTTTTTTTTTTTTTTTTTTTTTAAATAACAGAACGGAGGAAGGAAAAACAAATGGAGAAAAAAAAAAATCCATACACCAGATTACTGGTGTCCTCTGTTCATGAAATATCTGTAACAGTTAGACTTGAACAGTTGTAGGTTGAAATTTGGAGGAAAACAACTCTGGGGAAGCGAGTTCCAGAGAGATGCAGTTCGGGGAATGAAAGAATTCTGATAGGCAGAAGTTCTGCAATGTGGTTGAGTGACATTCCAGTCATGAGCGCTACCAGATTCCCGTGTAGCACGAGGGAAGGCATGGAGAGGTGGAACCATGGACGCAACTTCGTCTGAGCATTTGCCAAAAAAATATCTGTAAAATAATGCAAGGGAGGCAACATTCCTTCTTACTTGCACGGGAGGTAGTTTATATGTAATGGCAGAGTTGTTAATGATTCTAACAGCTTTATTCTGAATTTTGTCTAGTTGTCTTAATGCAACCTCTCCACAACCATTCCACAAGGGTGAGCAATATTCAAGCTGAGAGCGCACATGACTCTTATAAATTATAGCTAACTGCTCATCGGCGAAGAAGTTACGGACTCTGTACAATAATCCAAGTTTCTTTGAGGCGGTTTTAGCAAGTGATCTGACATGAGAGGTCCAGATGAGGGCACTGTTAAGTGAGACACCAAGAATTTCAATACTTTTGGAGATGGGAATATTAGTAGCACTGAAGGTAATGTACGAATCTGGCAATATCTGTCTATTAGTAAACTGTATATATTTAGTTTTACTAGCATTAAAAGAGACAAGGTTGTTTTGTCCCCATTCACTGATTGTAGATAGATCTTGATTTATGGAGATGGCTGTATTGAGTTGAGAGGTAGAGATATTAGACTTTGTAAATGGATGTCTGAGTGTGAATGACCTATGTAGTGTTGAGTCATCTGCATATGAGTGAATGGGATTGTGAGTGACAGATAAGAGATCATTAATATGAACCAGAAATAGGGTTGGCGCCAGAACTGATCCCTGTGGCACGCCGGCGTTAATTGAGTGGAAATTCGAATATACATCATCTACTTTTACTCTTATTTTCCTGTCACTAAGATAAGAAGAAATCAAAGGAACAAAAGACGTTAGTCCATAGCAAGGGAGTTTGGACAGCAGGGAACGGTGCCATACTCTGTCGAAAGCTTTAGAGATATCAAGAGCTA
>NC_137015.1:37094613-37097113 GCF_032717465.1 Coenobita brevimanus
ACCTGCCCTCCCCTTTATGACCTGATATGACCTGCCCTCCCCTTTATGACCTGATATGACCTTCCTTTCCCCCTGTGACCTCATGTGACCTGCCCGCATATGACCTGATGTGACCTGCTCTGCTTCCCCTGTGACCTAACGTGGCCTGATATGACCTGGCCCCCTGTGACCTGATGTGACCTACCCTTCCTTCCGTGACCTGCCCAGCCCTCTCTGTGGCCTGAAAAACTAATGTATTTATATTTCCATTAACTTCAGCTCCGCCCGTCCCCTCTCTTTCTCTTTGTCTCCCCTCTCTCTTAAATTATTACTCTGCCTCCCTGTTATCTCTCTCTCTCTCTCTCTCTCTCGTATGGTGCAGTAATGGTGAGTGTTAGAGATACTTATGAGAAGAGCGTTTTATTCGCTTATATATTTTAAAATGCGTGGTCTTTATAGTGTTAGGATACTTGTTTTTAATGTGAAATTGTCCATGGTGTGTAGTGGCCTCGGTTTTCTAGTGATTTTATATATATTTTTTAACGGTACGCCTGTGGAAAAATTGGGTATCGAACGAGAAATGAGTTAAAGTTAGTAAGGATTGTTGCAGACTGGGATGTATTCAGAATTGGTACTTTAGCTTAGGGTTCCTTTATGTGGCTTTAATTCACGTCTCCGCGGTAATATTTGAATCATTTTACCATTATTCTCAGTCGTTCATGGAGTTTAGCACAGGGAGTCATTAGATTGTGTTGCTTGTTGGTTGCCTCAGTGCGTGTGGCCTTCCCTCCTGCCACCTCCACCCCAGGTCAACTGATACGGGGTCAACTTAGGTGCAATACTCATACACTCACTAAAATACATCGAAATATTGTACAGCCGCCTCCGCATGTACGTACTAAAGTGAGTGATGTTTTGTAAGTCCTAATCAGCACTACACTACCTTATTTGCGAACGTCTTATATCAATTTTCTTGGATAATTAGGAATATATTAGACATACCACAGTAGACGGGAGACATAAACACCCAGGCGTATACAGAACGCCTTTAACACATCAGACCTTGTAGTGCGTATAAGTGAGTCGATTGTATTTTTTTTTTTTTTGGAGGGGGGGCGGTTCCAAAATCATAATTGCCTTCAGTGTCCTGGCTATTGGATACATGAGTGCCCAATATTGACAGTATGGCCGACAAATGGGGTTCATATTCGAGGGAAGTGCCGTCATTAGGGTGTCATACTAATTGGCACTGCAGAGGGTGTCATACTAACTGTGGCACTGCAGAGGGTGTCATACTAACTGTGGCACTGCAGAGGGTTTCATACTGTGGCACTGCAGAGGGTTTCATACTGTGGCACTGCAGAGGGTTTCATACTGTGGCACTGCAGAGGGTTTCATACTGTGGCACTGCAGAGGGTTTCATACTGTGGCACTGCAGAGGGTTTCATACTGTGGCACTGCAGAGGGATTCATACTGTGGCACTGCAGAGGGATTCATACTGTGGCACTGCAGAGGGTTTCATACTAACTGTGGCACTGCAGAGGGTTTCATACTGTGGCACTGCAGAGGGTTTCATACTAACTGTGGCACTGCAGAGGGTTTCATACTGTGGCACTGCAGAGGGTTTCATACTAACTGTGGCACTGCAGAGGGTTTCATACTAACTGTGGCACTGCAGAGGGTTTCATACTGTGGCACTGCAGAGAGACGCCTTCGTGTGGTGGCGCCGATATAGCCGAGTTGCTCCTCTGGCCGGGTATACAGACGTCCTTCACCCCCTTCCTTATCCCCCAAAAGGAAGATGGTAGGTTGCAGGAGGGGGGAAAGAGAGCCTGCAGTCCACGGGGTTTACGTTTAGATGGGCCTGGGGTTCTGACCACTATTACTACTACTGCACTAACTGATATCCGTCCTGAATAGTGCAGGAACCGTTATGTAGTAGTAGTAGTAATAGTAGCAGTGGTAGTAGTAGTAGCTCCAACTCCGGGCTCATCTGACTGTAAACCCAGTGGACTGTTGGCTGAAATTACACCTTCCTTTCGGAGGATAGGGAAGTAGTTGAGAGACACTTGTATAACCACCAGGTTGTGTCCGTGCCACCACCTGAAGGCGTCCCCCTCCACCACCAAGCCGTAAAAGGTCAAAGGTCAGGATAATCAGGTTCTTTCACTGGGGTTGTAGGACTTGGGTGGTTTTAGGTCAGATCAACTCGTGACACTTTTCTGAACCCGAGAGAGAAATCCTACACAAAAATCCCACAAAAATCTTACTTATAAATCCTACACAAAAGTCCTACACAAAAATTTACACAAAAATCCTACACAATAATCTTCACAACAATCCTGCCAAAAAATCCTGCCAAAAAATCCTTCCCAGAAATCCTACTAAAAATCGTACACAAAAATCCTACTCAAAAATCTACACAAATATCTACACAAAATCCTACACAAAAATCTACTCAAAATCCTACATAAACCTACACAAATCCTACACAGAAATCCTACACAAAAATCCTTTATC
>NC_137015.1:37099613-37104613 GCF_032717465.1 Coenobita brevimanus
AATAGGGACGAAATGAGAAGGAGTGGACGTAGCACTTTGAAATTAATGTATAGGAGAAGAGAGAGAGAGAGAGAGAGAGAGAGAGAGAGAGAGAGAGAGAGAGAGAGAGAGAGAGAGAATTTCAGAGGGAGATAAGGAATGAAGGGAGAGGAAGATTGAGGACTTAGAGAGAGAGAGAGAGAGAGAGAGTTAAAAATGGTAAAATGTTGAAAAAATATATGAGAGCGGGGCGGGATTAGGAGAGGAGAGAGAGGGAAGTGAAAATATAAGAAGATTAGAGCGAAAGAAAAAAAGAAAAAAAATACGTGGAGAATCCATTAGAGAGAGAGAGAGAGAGAGAGAGAGAGATGCGTGCCAACAAAATAATTTTCCTTTCCAGAATGACAAACAATGGAAAGGTTACTCTCTCTCTCTCTCTCTCTCTCTCTCTCTCTCTCGTTCTCCCGATTTTACGGTTTTATGATCTTGTTTTGGGTCTCTAATTCCCCATGCAGTTGTCGGTGGGATGATGATGATGATGATAGTAAATGAGAGGTTGTTAATGATGATGATGATTAATGAGACGTTGGTGATGATGATGGTGAATGAGAGGACGTTGATGATGATGATGTTGATGATTAATGATATTTTGATGATGATGATGGTGGTGGCTAATGAGAAGACGTTGATGATGATGTTGATTAATGAGATGATGATGATGATGGTTAATGAGAGGATGATGACGGTAATGATGATGATGATTAATGAGATGGTGATGATGATGATGATGATGATCGTAAATGAGAGGAAGGTGATGATGATAATAATGATAATGATGGTAAATGAGAGTGGTGATGATGATGATGATGGTGATGGTGATGGTGGTGAGTGAATGGTGATGATGATAGTGATGATGATGAACTAAAAGGGCTAACTCCTGTATGCTAGTGCTGGACAGTAGAGGGGGTGAGTGTGGTTAGACGGGTTGTGCATGCCCGCCTTAAATGGAGAGGTAGAGTACGGAATTAATGACTGTCGGTTCGGATTAAACTGATCTATCAAAATTTGTCACTTCTTCAGAAATGGACGACCCGACAGAATTTTGTACCCCCCCCCAATCCAAAATCCATCCTTCACCCCGAGGACATCCTTTTTTGAAAAATGTACTCTTGCTGCCGCCAGACGATTTTATTATTATTATTATTTTGCTTAAAGATTTTTTTTTATTAGAGAAGTTTGATACAATCCCATCAGTACGAGGACGCTCTTGTAATTTGAATGATATTGTTTGGAGGCTGCAGTAACAGAGAGAGAGAGAGAGAGAGAGAGAGTACAGAAAAGAGTCGTTTGATGGTGGCCAGAGCAAAATACATTAGTTGCCGGTAATGGTAAAGCGGAAAAAAAAAAAGTAAGTGAGTAATTAAGTAAGTAAGCAAGCAAGTAAGTATGTAAGAAATAGAAGCAAAAATAAAATATCCGTCCATCCATCATCCAATCCTACGTTGCCCCATGAGGAGCGTAGGAGCCCGGGGCTAGGCAGTTGGTCGTGACATTTAAGATGAGAGTGAAAAAAATAAATAATAGAACGAAAAAATCAAACAGGTGACATGCTTTATTGATTTATTCCTGCAGCATCCAGACGATTTTCTTCAGCTGTTGAGGGAGCGTAAATGAAGGCTGTATCTAACCCCTCCAGTCGAAAAATCTAGCCCCAGTTGAGTAAAATCGTCTGAAGGTAGCGAGAACGAGGTAGAAAATGTCATCAGGTTGGAGGGTTAATTATTCCCTTTTTTAATTTGATAGTTCCTAATAATTCAGTGTCCTTTACAGTTTTAAATGCAACTGAATTTAAATGCCTCTGATTTAAATGCCTCTGATTTAAATGCGTATGATTAAAATAATCTTTGATTTAAATGCCTCCTTATGATTATGGCTTTCGTCAAAATTATCCAGTCCTTCAGAAGTGAATGTTGCTTCAAGAGATGACATGGTAGATAGTTTCTCTCTCTCTCTCTCTCTCTCTCTCTCTCTCTCTCTCTCTCTCTCTCTCAGATCCTGGTATTAGCCTGAGTAAAATACCCTTGATTTTTATTACTTAGATGAGTAAGACGGTCCGCAGTTTATAAGATTTAAATACCCACGTTTAAATATCCCAAGAGAACAGTTTAGGCGAGAAGAGAAGGAAGAGGAGGAGGAGGAGGAACAAGAAGAAGAGGAAGAAGAAGAAGAAGAATTGTTATAACTGGTCCTATCTCAAACTGCCCACACCCTCGCTTGTTACAGTAGCGTAATAATTATAGTTCTTGGTTTATCCTAGCGCGAGCGGTTCTTCATTTCAGACAGTGTTTTTATTTTTAGGATAGCATTATTTATTTCGTCAGCTTAGGGGTAGTGTTTGTCTGTCTGTTTTTCTGTATTTTTTTTTTTTTTTACATGTCAACCTACCTTTTCGTCAGCGTTTTAATCTTTTTGTCGATCTGTTTTCTTATCTCTACTTGTCTGGTTTTATCTGTTTATCTGTCTGCTTGTCGACCTATCTGGCTGTGTCTTTCCGTCTGTATCTATGTCTCTAGCATTTTATCAATTTGTGTGCCGAATTATCTGTGTGTCTTAGCTCGTGTCTCTACATGTGTCCATCTTTATCAGTGGTCATATTTTACTGTATAAGTCGATTTGTATGTCCCTTAGTCTGTCTGTCTCTCCCTGTATATGCATCTATTCGTCTGTTGCCTTACGCTGCATCCTGTGTGGAGTGGACATTACCATCACTTTCTTCAAGCACTCTGTTCTTACTCAGAAACAGCCTCTCCTCATACTGCAGGTGCTTCCATACACTCCTACCTTGCCCCTGCACCTTTGTCTTAGTCTCCTCCCCCTCATCATCATCATCATCGTCGTCATCATCATCATCATCATCATCATCATCATCATCATCAACATTATTATTATCTTCATCTTTATCTTCCATTTTCCTCTTCCTTCTCCTTCTCCTTCTTCGTCCATCTACTAATTTTTACACACCTTCCTCATATATATCCCTTCTCCTCACCCTCGGTCGTCCCCTTCTTCTCCCACTCCTTATTTTCTCAGTACACCGGAAGTAATTAATGACCTGTAGACTGTAATATTCCCTTGACGATGATAAAAGTGTGTGCCAAAGACTTACGCATGTTTGATCGAAGAAATATTACAGCAATCAGTGTCTTGGGTGTGTGATTACGCTGGTGCGGGGAGGGGAAGGAGAGGGAGCCCGTGAATGAGGTGGACTGTGTCAACAAACGGGGGGTAATTAGTTAGGTTAAGAGAGAGAGAGAGATGCGGGGAGGAATAGTAGAGAAGAAGGAAGAAAAAACGAATTAAAGAGGGCAGTTCGGAAAGGGGAAAAAAAAAAGGTGTTTCAGTAGAATAAGAAAGGACCATGAATTAAAGAGAGAGAGAAAGAGAGAGAGAGAGAGAGAGAGAGAGAGAGATTCGTTTACGTGGAGCTTGTTGGCGTTGTTTCACTTTGGGATTTGTGAGGATGTGGGTGTGTTGGTGGAGTGGACAGGGCAGTTGTGGGTGGTGTACTCTCTCTCTCTCTCTCTCTCTCTCTCTCTCAGGAGTAGCTTAGAGAGAGAGAGAGAGAGAGAGAATCATACATGTACGGTAACTAGAAAAAGGCACAGAAAAGTAGGAAGAATAATAGAGAAAGTGAGAAAATTAAATCTAGCACTTTTTTCTTCTTCCCCCTCTGTCTTTATCAACCATTCCCCTCCGTCCATCCTCTCCCCTGTGTTTCCCATTTTGTCCTACCCTATCTATTTGCCTATTTATATTATTCTTATTATTTCCTGCCGGTGTTATTGGGATCTGGGGAGACTTTGAGACCTGTAGGAGTTATATATAATGTTCTTAAACCTATTTCTTAACAGGGAGGGCAGTTTCTTATGTTGTTGTTGTTGTTGTTGTGGTGGTGGTGGTGGTGGTGGTGGTGGTGGTGTTGATAGTGGTTGTGGTGGCGGTTGTTGTTGTTGTAGTACCTTATCTGAAACGTGAACCCAGTGGACTGCAGGCTTATACTTTCTCATCCTCTGCCGTCCACCATTGTCCTTCCGGGGATGAGGGAAGTAGTTGGGGAATCTTCGTGTACCCAGTCAGTTGCGCCGCCCGGGTATATCAGTGCCATCGCGTGAAGGCCCCCCTTTCTCCAGTACCTCCTAAGTTAAATTGTTTCACGTGAACTAGAATAGAGTTAGAGAGACGTCCTCGGGGTGAAAGGGTTCTTATATATACGGTTAAATTGCCTTGTGTAATATAACTTTCTTCATTAGGGTTAAGGGATTACGGTACGAAAAAAAAGAAAAAAGAAAATGGGTCAACTGATGGGAAGCATAGAGAGAGAGAGAGAGAGAGAGAGGTGGTTTGGTGGAGAGACACATGATGGAGTAATGAGGGAGGCTGGTAGTTTGGTGGAGAGAGATGGAGGGAGAGATGAGGAAGGTTGATGGCTTGGTGGAGGAGAGAGAAATGTGGTAGAGAGAGGAGAGAGATTGTTGGTGTGGTGGAGGGAGGAGAGAGATTGTTGGTGTGGTGGAGGGAGGAGAGAGATTGTTGGTGTGGTGGAGGGAGAAGAGAGATTGTTGGGGTGGTGGAGGGAGGAGAGAGATTGTTGGGGTGGTGGAGAGAGGAGAGTGTTGGTGTTGTGGAGAGAGGAGAGGTTGGTGTGATGGAGAGAGGAGAGAGATTGTTGGTGTGGTGGAGGGAGATGGTGTGTGAGATTGGATTTGTGGATAAGAGGGAGGTGGAGGGACGGGGTGGAGGGAGGTAAGAGGGAGGTGGAGAGAGGTAAGGAAGGGCTTAGCTGAGTGGAGGGAGAGATGGTGGAGGGAAGTTCTGTAAGACGATATATTAAAGTGGCGGATCCCTAGGAGGAGGAGGAGAGGAAAAAGAAGGAGGAGGAGGAGGAGGAGGAGGCTAAAAGAAAAAGGAAGAAAGTAATAATAATAATAATAATAATAATAATGTCTATCAGGAGTAATATT
>NC_137015.1:37109613-37114613 GCF_032717465.1 Coenobita brevimanus
GAGAGCAGTTTCTGGCACTATAAAAAGAGTAGTGTGAATAGGAAAGATTAAAGACGGTAGATTAAGAGTAGAAGAAGAGTAGTGTAAAATGAGAGAGGATAAAAAGTGTAAAAAGAGTAGGTGGGGCGCTCATCATCCACTCATTCAATGTAGTGCAGCGTCTCTCTCTCTCTCTCTCTCTCTCTCTCTCTCTCTCTCTCTCTCTCTCTCTCTCAGTGACTATATTACCAGGCATAAAAGGAAACCATTTCGTACGCTGGGTGGTAACCATATAACCAAGTGACGCCTGGTAATTTAGTGGTTTAAGGCCCTCCACTAGGATGATGCATGTATGGGTTCTGTCTGAGGGGTGGTTGAGGTTTCTTGCTTATATAATGCTACTCAGGGGAGGGGAAGGCTGGTCACCGGTGCCTTAAATATCAGAACTAAGCAGCCTAGCCCTGAGCCCTTACGCTTCGGTGTGTATGGAGCAAAAAGGATTGTATATTGATGCTGTATTAAAAGGATTGGATGCTGTAATAAAAGGATTGGATGCTGTATAAAAAGAACTGGATGCTGTATAGAAGAATTAGATGCTGTATAGAAGAATTAGATGCCGTATTAAAAGGATTGGATACTGTATAAAAAGGATTGGATGCTGAATAGGGAGGATTGGATATTCTTACTGCTCTTGTTGCTGTTATGGGTGTTGTTTTTGGTATTATTGATGTTGTTGGTGTTATTGATGCTGTTGTTGGTGTTATTGATGTTGTTGTTGGTGTTATTGATGCTGTTGTTGGTGTTATTGATGTTGTTGTTGGTGTTATTGATGCTGTTGTTGGTGTTATTGATGTTGTTGTTGGTGTTATTGATGTTGTTGGTATTATTGATGTTGTTGGTATTATTGATGTTGTTGGTATTATTGATGTTGTTGGTGTTATTGATGTTGTTGTTGGTGTTATTGATGTTGTTGGTGTTATTGATGTTGTTGGTGTTATTGATGCTGTTGTTGGTGTTATTGATGCTGTTGTTGGTGTTACTGATGCTGTTGTTGGTGTTGTTGATGTTGGTGATGTTGTTGTTGGTGTTATTGATGCTGTTGTTGGTGTTACTGATGCTGTTGTTGGTGTTGTTGATGTTGGTGATGTTGTTGTTGGTGTTACTGATGCTGTTGTTGATGTTGGTGATGTTGTTGTTGGTGTTATTGATGCTGTTGTTGGTGTTAGTGATGCTTTTGTTGGTGTTATTGATGTTGTTGGTGTTATTGATGCTGTTGTTGGTGTTACTGATGGTGTTGGTGTTATTGACGTTGTTGGTGTTGTTGATGTTGTTGGTGTTATTGATGCTGTTGTTGGTGTTATTGTTGTTGCATAAAAGTAGTGTGCAATGGTGTGGTGTCAGTGTGGATAAAAACTGCCTGATAGTTGGATATTTAATTGGTCTTTGCACTAGGGGGAGACGTAATGGCGATCGTTTGTGAGTGCTGACCGTGTTAATTGATTTAGCCCCCCCCCCCCGGAAATATTGGTGTGGGGGGGTTAGGAGGGGAGATTAATTCCTTCAGCCCGAGGATTCATTTTTATTATTCTGTCTGTCCCCAGACGATTTTATTCAGCGTAGGAGTGACATTGATACACCTTATATTTGTGTGTAATTATGTCTGTCTGTTAGTCTGTCTGTCTGTCTATCCGTGTCTATCTGTCTGTATCTGTCTGCCTGCCTACCTACCTACCTACCTACCTACCTACCTACATATAGGTAATTAGATCGATAGGTAGGTAGGTAGATAGAATAGCCATTTATTTACCAGGTCTCCGAAGCTTTTAAGAAAATCGTTTGATAATAGTAAGGTTAAAAAAAAGGAAAAGACGGTTTCCTGCAGCATCAGTGCAAACATTAGTGAGTGTTGGCAGTGATAATTGCTTTAGTTCCCGCCTGAAATAATTGCTGGGGAGGGAGGGAGAGAGAGAGAGAGAGGGAAAGATAAATTGTTTCAGTAG
Organism: Coenobita brevimanus; assembly: GCF_032717465.1. NCBI lineage: Eukaryota > Metazoa > Arthropoda > Malacostraca > Decapoda > Coenobitidae > Coenobita > Coenobita brevimanus. The sequence goes on from NC_137015.1 coordinate 37,111,593, forward strand.
AGTAAAACAGGATCATAGAGAGAGAGAGAGAGAGAGAGAGAGAGAGAGAGAGAGAGAGAGAGAGAAATAGCCTCTTTAGTACGATACCACCATTTTATTTCATCTGTTTCAAGACGATTTTTTGCAGATATCCAGGCGGTTTCATTCAGCTTGGGAGAAACTAAAAAAAATGGAGGGGGGTTTAGACGCATCCCTCATGAACCCCTGTATAACCAGATCCTTCTAAGCCGAGGAAAAGCGTCTGGTTTGAGCAAGAATTAAGATGTCTCCATAGTAAAGAATTTAACCCCCCTGTAGCTACCCTTTGACGATTCTCATTCAGCCAGTCATCATGAAACACTTAAGCATAGACGATTTTATTCAGCAAAAGGAGGGCAGGGGGGGTTGATCATCTGAAGTAAGGGGGGGGGGTTGGAGGCAGTCTCATTTAATCTCTTCATTTATTATCCTGTTCGTTTTTGTAATATCTGGCTGACTTTAGGCGATTTCTTTCAGTTGAGAGGAGGTCTTTCGTGAACAGAGAATCCCCATGAACTCCTTCAGTAATAAACCGTCCTATCTTCCTTTATTCCTGATGTTGACAGCGATTTTATTTAGTTTCGGAGGCGGGTGTTTGTGGGTGCTTTCAGTGTTAATGGCTTTACTTCCTGCCTGAATCACTTGTTGGGGGTTGTTACGGTGCTGGGATGTGTGTGTGTGTGTGTGTGTGTGTGTGTGTGTGTGTGTGTGTGTGTGTGTGTGTGTGTGTGTGTGTGTGTGTTGGCTGGAGTTTGAGAATCACCACTTGAGTTTTGTATGTGTGTGTGTATGTATGTATGTGTGTGTGTTTTAGTCTGTTCTTGCTATGTACAGACGATTTTATGCACCTTTGGAGTGGGTTGATATGCCTTTCATTATTACCATTATTCCTTTGTTCTTCTAAGCTGAATAAAATCGTCCGGTAGTAGCAAGAAGTAATATGAAGACACCACTACATTAAAAAAAGAGAGAGAAAAAAAAATCCACTCCCTTACCATACCGTCAAGCGATTATATTCTGCATGGAGGGGATTTTCTCTAGTAGTGAAGGGGTTAGAAAAATCGCTATTAATCCCTCATCTGAAATCCCTCCCCCCCTGATTTGTCATATTTACCCTCGGACGATTTTCCAGGGATTTATGTTGGCATTTGTGAGTCTTGGCAGCGTGAATGGCTTTGAATACTGCCTGAAATAAGTGTTGGAGGGGTTTGGGGGGATTAGGGGGGATTTGGGGGGGTTGGTGTGGGTTAGCTGAAGTCTAGAAAGTGAGAAATTTGTGTCTGTGGATGATTCAGACGGTTTTCTTTCTTTCCTTCTTTGTTTTCGCCTCGTCTTCGTTTTATTTACATGTTTATTTTAGTAAAGAGTTTGCAGAGTCCAATAATTCCTTCAGTAACGTCCAACTTTCTTACCTGTGCTACAAGAACCCCTGCAGGTAAATGAGAGGAGGGCCAGGTTAATTACTTGTTCGCAGTGTTAGCATTCTTGTTGGAAAAACTTTGAATTAAATCACCGTATACTTTTCCTTTGAGAAAACTTTGAAGTAAATCACCATCACGCCCATATGAGCCAGCCTGCAGCGCCCATCTTCACAGGGTTTATTCCCCCCACCCTCCACCCTGCCCAGACACCCACCACCACCATCCCAGCCCATCCTGCATACAACCTCCCACCCACGTACTCAGCTATTTTTTCTGCAGCCGGCATCAGACTTCTGGGAGAAACTTTTGACTTAGGCCTTCCCACAGCCAATTCTGCCCTTCACAAAACACCCTATTTCACCATACATCACCGCCCATCCCGCCCACTCCTGTCTGCTCGCTTACCCTTAGTTTCACACCCCATCTGTGGCTTACACCTTACCAGTCTACCTACAACACCCATTTCACAACGTATACTTCCCCCCAGCCCATCCCGTCCACTCCTCTCCTCCCACCCCACCCATGTCTGCTCTGATGTGGTGGATATCTGAAAATGATGACCTCGACTACCAGCCTATCATATTTTTATTTAACTGGTATATTTCCCTATCATACCCCATCATCATCATCATCATCATCATCATCATCATCATTATTATTATTATTGTCGTCGTCAGTCATCATCATCATCATCATCATCATTATTATTATTATTATTGTCGTCGTCAGTCATCATCATCATCATCATCATCATCATCATCATCATCATCATCATCATCTCATCCCACCACGCCTACTCGCCTGCTTCCGCCGCATCGTCATCATCATCATCACCATCACCATCACTCACTCACCCCCCAGCGCACCCACTTGTATCAAACCTGTATCACTATAATCCAGTATCTATGCAACCGATAGAGCACACTGCATGCCACACTCCTTCATAGGCATAATCTAAATCTATCTATTTTTAATCTCAGTCCGATAGATAGACAGATGGAAGACAGTCCTGAAAAAATATATTGAAAATCGTTTGGGGTTAGATATACTTTTGATTAGGTTAGATCATGTAAGATTTTGTTAGGTTAAGTTTGATTTGATTAGGTTAAGGAAGATTAAGTTTGGTTTGGGTAGCTTAGGGTAGATTAAGTCAGAGTAGGTGAGGTTAAATTGCGTTGTTAGATATTATTTGATTTGCTTAAGTAAAATTAGATTAAGTTTAGTTAGATCTGGGTAGGTTAGGGTAGATTTTGTTAGATTAGGTCAGGATAGGTTAGGTAAGAATCAGGTAAATCCCATTAGGTGAGATTATAAGTTAAAGTTATATTAAGTTAGGTGAGATTATGATCATGTTAGGTTATGTTGATAGACCTGGAGCTGCGTTAGGTAAGGTAATATTGAACATAATTAATTTCAGGTGTGTTAGACTAAGTGCAGGTAAAGCAGCGTAAGTTAGAATTAGTTAGCTTTGATAATGCTGAGGAAAGTTAGTTTACATAGGATTAAATGAACTTAGTAATTATGGAAAAATATAATTGATTAGGTAAGGCTCAAGTAGAATATATTTAGAATTCGGGGGTGC
>NC_137015.1:37117113-37119613 GCF_032717465.1 Coenobita brevimanus
AAGATTGTCGAAGTGGATTCCAGTTACCCTTCTACAAGTGCTGCCTACCTCATCTTTCACCTTCATCATTCTTTTTCTGTGCCTGCCTTCCTCTCTTCCTATTTCTCCCATCTTTCCTGTCACTTTTTATTACTCTTCTTTCCTCTTCAGGTGGCTTTACGTTGGGTGACAAAGCTAATGGTTTCTATAAACCAGGAAACCATTTACAACGCTGGGTGGTAACCATATAACCAACTCATACGTGTTCTCTATGTGTCAGTAAGTGGGTTGGCGGAGGGTTAGTGCCTGTCCCCGTAAAACAACAGCGGTAACTCAGAGTCAAACGGCCATCCCTATTGGGTTATGGCGTCTGGCTATAGGTACGGTAGAGATAGATAGATAGAATAACCGTAACCGTTAGTACCAGTTTAGTGTTGTACTGTGCTCACACGAAAAGTTTTACGTCAATATTTTGTCGGCACTTTTTTGTTTCTCTCTCTCTCTCTCTCTCTCTCTCTTCCATTTTAAAACTTCTGGCCGTAGTACCATTCTTTCAGCCGAACAGTATTTAACACATTCTCTTTATTTTAGTCTATGGTTTATTTACATTTTGATTACTGAAATTGACAGTGAAGTAAAAAAGTGTAAATATTTTGGTAGTGCAGTCGTAAAAAAGTGTAAATATTTTAAGTGTTTCTCGTTGTTAGGCGCCGAGTTAATATGGCCTTTTTGGAAATTCTTCTCTTCCCTCCGTCAAATTTCATTTCATCATTACTTACTTGAATATTAGAGTTTTCAGTAAGTCTTGTTATGGTCTGATTAATATCGACAAATGGCATAGAACAGTGTAAAGACAGGGAACCTAGAGTATCAAAACTTAGAGGAATATTGGAATTGTGACCTGACTAATGATGTGTGAAGTTAGGGGTTTTTATGTAGTGTTCATCAGGTGTTCTTGTGTTCAGTGTTCATAGGGATAATTACCGGCATTCTGACTGTTCACATTTTACTCGCTGATCATTCTCTGGGATTGTGTCGCTCTTGATTTTGGCTGTCATTTATCTTGTTCTTGTTTTTTCTTGGAGCAATCTTGCGGTCTTCTGGCCTTTGGTTCCTTCTTCCTTGCATAAAAAAAAGAAAAACTGCCTCATTTCTTCGTGTCGTCTAAGAATTAAACGTTTTCAGTACGATGACACCTTTTTTTTTTTTACCTGCGTCTAAGACCAGGTAAACGAGAGCAGTGTGAACTTACTTTGTTGAAGAAAAACTACCTGTACTCTCAATTTGTTTTTGTACCTGCGATTAAGGCCAGGTAAATGAGAGCAATGCGCGCTTACTTTGTTGGAGAAAAAGTACCAATACATTTTTTTTACCTGCCTTTAAGCCCAGATAAGTGAGAGCAATGCGCGCTTACTTTGTGGAAGGAAAAATACCATTACACTCAAACTATTAAGCCTGCACCACTTATTTACACAGGGTATCCTCTCAAGGCCACTCTCCACTTTCACCTCGACTCCTCGATAGAAAGAAAATGAAAAAGACAGTAAAGAAAGGAAATAAGAAAGACAAGGAAAGAAAAGAAAAGAAAGAGAGAAAGAGAAAATGATAGCAAAAGGAAGAAAGAAGAAAGGAAGGAAAATAGAAGAAAGTAAGGGAAACAAAAAGATGGTAAACGAAAGAAGGAAGGAAGGAAAAAAAGATAGACAGAAAGAAGGAAAGGGAAAGAAAAAGTAAAAGAATGAAAGCAAACGAAAAGAGAGAGAGAGAGAAAGAGAGGGAGAGAGAGAGAGAATCGTTGGCTCTGAGCATATCTTTAACTGTACCTAATAATTGTGAAACATGAACGAAGCATTGTGATACGCGCGCTAGTCTTTGATGTGAGTTCAAATATTATCCTTCACTTTTTCATTAATTTTCACTCATCACTCGCTCGGAGGTAAGAGCAAAAAATATTATTCTTCGTTTATTTTTATTTATTATTATTTTTTTTTTTACCTTGGCGATATTAACACATGGATTTTTTTTTTTTTTTTTGGAGGGGGGATTCAGGCAGACGATTTTCTTGAGCTGGGAGGGAGTCATAGCAGGCAGGGAATGTTTAAATGTTAGCGTAATCAACCCCCTGAATGTTTATGGCATGTTTATTGTGTTTATTTCCATCTCCAGACGATTTCCTTCAGCTGGGAGTGAGTCGTAGGAGTTTTTATTTTGTTTTTGGTGACCATGGAACGCCTGGAAAACTATATATTTTTCACTTTTCCTCGTTTCTCTCTCTCTCTCTCTCTCTCTCTCTCTCTCTCTCTCTCTCTCTCTCACATCCACTCAGGCGCAGGACTCACCATATATTACACCCATTTGCTGACACTTTAATGGACTGTTCAGTATTCCATTAACATAGTATTTCTTTCGAGGCTTTTGAGATTTTAAGAGATTTTTATGTATTTACCAGTTTTATTTTATGTATTTTGTAATGTGTTTTTGTAATCTATATAGCGGTTTTTTGGGGGCTTAAATATGAAGT
>NC_137015.1:37127113-37132113 GCF_032717465.1 Coenobita brevimanus
ATGAAGCTGTATTATTCTTTTAGCTGTGATGATGATTATGATGATGGTAATGATGATGATGATATTGATGATAAAGGTGATGATGATGATGATCCTAGTCGAGGTGAGGACAGAAGCAAAAATTTATCGTTCACATTTAGCATTTGTGGGTGTGTGTTCCCGTTAGCTGAGTTAGAAGAGGAAGCTAAGATTAATAATATATCTTTTATTAGCTTGAGAGATCGGATTACATGATTTAGCTTTTCAGAGGAACCTTTCATTTTAGCTGAGGTGGTGGGGAAGCTATTATTACTATGCTTAATTTTAGCTGTGTACGGTAAAGCTAATTTTTTGGGGGGTTCATTTTTTTTTTTTATGTGTGTAGCTAACTTGGAAGAAGGATCTCTCTCTCTCTCTCTCTCTCTCTCTCTCTCTCTCTCTCTCTCTCTCTCAGGGTTAATATCAACACAGGCCCCCCCAAGTAAAACAGCCCAAGTGTGCTTTATTGTGTCTCTGTGTTTTTTTAATGTTTCAGTTTTTTCTCATATTTTCTCGAGTTTTTTTTTTCCAAGTTTGTTTATATTTTGAAGTTCCTGTGCAGTTAAAGATGTTGGGCTTTGGGTGTAATTGTTTTCGTCATTATTTTCATCATCATCATCATCATCATTATCGTCTTTATCATCATCATCGTCGTCGTCATCGTCATCATTATCGTCATCATTATCATCATCATCATCATCATCATTATCATCGTCAGTGTCATGGTTATTTTGGTTAATATTACTGAATTATGCTCATTATTTGATTATTGCAGTACCATTAACAGAAACTCGCTATACTCCTTTTGCTTTAACTTGGCCCAGATTTTCGTCCTTTTGCGTCTTATTTCACAGAGCATAGTGGCAGAAAAAGGCAATACTATGGCTCCATTTCCTTTCCATAGCATTTCTTCGTGACTAGCATCGTAATCTGGTGTTAATCTACAGTTACAGCTTGGCATTTACAGCCTGGCGAGATGTTTTAGGCCAAGTTATAGTGGAAGGAGTATAGCGTCTATCCAGCATCTTTTCTGCTTCCCATAACCCCTTCCATTCTTTTTAGTCCCCCCTTTTACGCCCACTTATCCGTCCCTGAAGTACACAAGATACAAAACACTAATATACAGACCCCCTTTCCCAATAGTGATATAAAAAAAGAGCTTACCTGAATGATATCTCAGAACGGTGATAGGCCTTTGGTTCCTTCTTTCTTGAATTTAAAAAAAATGAAGCTTCTATGTCTCACTCAGCTGAATGAAATCGTCTGGTGTAAATTAAATCTCCTTTATTTACTGCCATCTTAATTAAATCTCCTTTATTCACTATCACCTGGATTAAATCTCCTTTATTCACCGTCACCTGGATTAAATCTCCTTTATTTACAATTACCTGAATTAAATCTCCTTTATACACTCTCACCTGAAATAAATCTTCTTTATTCACTATCACCTGAAGTAAATCGTCTGGCGTTGGCTGGAATTGAGTACTAGAGTTGTCCCTACCATGGAAGGGTTATGGTGTCTGTAAATATTTAAATACCGCGTAATGTTTAAATCTTAGGATAATAGTTACCCATCGTTCATCCGTAATAAGTCTTAATTTGCTTCGTTACGGGCATTAAAAAGAAACGTATCTTTGTAATGTGTTCCTCGGAAAGTGTTGTTTAATGAGTTCTTGCCAAAGTGTGTATTTCCCTGCAGAGTTCAACAGCAAAAAAATGTTCAAGCGTCCGTATATACTTTGCTGAGGGCTTATTTTTGAAGAATTACATTTATCTATCTATCTGTCTGTCTGTCTATCTATATATCTATCTGTATCTATCTATATATCTGTGTATGTGTGTGTATGTGTTATTTAAAATATGTTGATTTTGAAAAGGCTTTTGATAGTGTTTCGAGAGAGACTATGGGGAAGATCATGAGACATTATGGAATACCAGAGGAGTTTGTGAGGGTCATTATGAACATGCATAAGGACACATTTTGTAAAGTGATGGTTGATGGTTGTCTGAGTGATTCGTTTGAAGTCAAGTCCGGAGTAATTCAAGGTGGTGTTCTATCGCCTTTACTATTTATATTGGTCATTGATTACATTATGAAACGCGTTGGAACAGAAACCGGTGCAGGTATACTTTGGGGAGAGAACAGGAAACTTTTGGATTTAGATTATGCAGATGATATAGTTTTGATTTGTGATGGGCCAGAAGAGATGCAGAGAGTGTTGGACTGTTTGGTGAGTGAAGGTCGCAAGGTGGGTTTGGTTATTAATTGTGGAAAAACTGAAATAATCAATATGAATATGGAAAATGCGCAGGAATGTGTAATTGGAGGTATGGTTGTAAAGCAAGTTGATAGGTTTAAATATTTAGGTGCATATTTAGCCAAGGATGGTTCTTTGAACTTTGAATTCGAGGAAAGGTTAAAGAAGGCTAATCAGGCAATGGGAATGCTTAAAAATATTTGGAATAATAACAATTTTTCTGTGCATACAAAAATCAAACTTTATAAGGTAATGGTTAGAAGTATCTTAATTTATGGACACGAGTCTTGGTACAGCACAGTGACTATGGAAAATAAATTCTTGGTGTTTGAAAACAAAGCACTTAGAAGAATATTAGGAGTTAAGTGGTGGGAAAGGATACCAAATAGTAGAATTAGAGAAGTAACGGGAGTGCAGCCGATCGATGAATATGTTAGGTTCTCACGATGGAAGTGGCTAGGACATGTGTATAGGAGACAGGGAATAGTACGAGGTACACCAGGGTGGGTGGCACTTGGTAGGAGAGGTAGAGGAAGGCCAAAAGAGACGTGGGTGAGGACAATGAGACGGGAAGCTGGAGATGAGTGTTGGGGAGATCTTGAGGAGTTAGCACAAGATAGGATGTGGTGGTGTGAGTTCATCGAGGCCCTATGCATCCCCGAGGGTGCCACAGGAAATGATTGATTGATTGATTGATACACACACACTACAGTATCGGGTCAGTAATATGTGTCTTGGCTACATTGTTAGGAGGTTGAGCCTCGTGTGTGGAAAGTCTCATTAAGTGACTAACGAACAGCCTCGGCCTTAGAGATTCCCCGCATGTAGTAGTGGTGGTAGAGAATAACCCCGGTCTCTCTGGCCGAGCTGACCCGTCAACCTAAGGCAAGCATCCTGCACTCCAGACCTGTTGCGTTGAACCAATGATCCCTTACGGTGGACAGCGCCTTGCGGGGAAGAGTGTGGAGATTTGGTTCCTGGATGTACGCCGCGTTTGCGTCATTCCGCCCAGTTGACAGGGGAACCATAGTAGGCTCCACATCACCTCGCTATTTAGTTGTAAAGTTAGAAGAAATAAGTTTGTCACTCGGTGTAGAGTCACCTAAGGGCAGTACATCGAGTGAGTGGATGATGGTTGTCCCTACCGTCCCTCCCTCGTGTAAAAACATACAGTACTCTCCATGTTTACAGCCCATCCTCTCACAGAGTGAATTACTTAACTATTGGTATTTAAAGAATGTCCAAAAGAATAGCAAAACGAAATTACCTTTTTAAAACACACCTCTCATACTTATTAGCCAATTTACTAATATTCTAGGTATTAAACACATTTGTAGAAAGACGTCAGTGTCATTTTTACAGCCATTATACTCGCCACGTTTGTAATTAATAACATGCACACAGTTGCTCCCCACGTACAGCAAGTGGTGGACAAGTGGTTAGGGAAGTGGTCTGCTGTTCATTATGACGTGGGTTCGATCCGGGGTTGAGCAGGGGAGAGTATGATGATTGAAATTTGTTGAAGCAGATGTTATAATGACTTTGATCTCTCACAACTCCCACAGGCATATCGTAAAAACACCCCCACTGGCATCATTACACCGGCTCTGAATGGGACAGCCTTAGCGTGTATTCAGTATGGACGGTGGGTTTTAGTGCTGAAGTGGTGACATGTGGGGTTATATGGCGCGGAGAAAGAACTGTTACGACTTTACACACACACACACACACACACACACACACACACACACACACACACACACACACACACACACAGGTAGATAGATGTGTTGTTACTAACCATGTACGTATTTCTCCGTGCACAGGTGACTTGGATGCGTGTACGTGACCTGCACATCCTGACGGTGGGCTCCCTCACCTACACGGCGGACGAGAGGTTCAAGGTCAGTCGCTCAGTATTTTGTTTACATATTCTCGAACTTATTGGGTTGTTGTTTTGATATATGTTTTTTTAGTATGTTTTTATTATCTCCGCCAAGAAGGTTATGTTTTTGCCGGCGTTGGTTTGTTTGTCTGGTTGTCTGTCTGTCCGTTAGCAGGATTACTAAAAAAATTATGAACGGATTTTGCTGAAAATTTTTGAAGGGGTAGGATATGGCTTAGGGAACAGTCCATTAGATTTTGGTGGTAATCCAGATCATCATCCGGACCCAGGAATTTTTTAAAGGATTGTATACCATTGCGGGATGGTGGGAGTTTCAACATTTTTGCTTCTAACTCTATAAATAATGCCTACAAGGCTTGCACCTCTGCCTTGGAGGAGGTTTACAATCTCGGATTGCTCTTGTTTCAGTATTTTTTTTTAAGCACTTAATTTCGAATAATCTTTTTCTATTTTTTTGGGGGTGAGGGGGGAGTTGGGGGGATTTTTATAGATGTTTTTAAGCTTGCACGTTTATCAGAAAATGCCTCGTATCTGAGAGTGACCAGATGTTCATTTTTTTTTTTTTTCATTGGGGGCGGTATTGTTTGGGTATATTTACCTCCGCCAACGAAGTTGGAGGTCATGTGTTCACGCGTGTTTGTCTGTTTGTTTGTCCACAACATATCTTTAGTCTAAAAGTTCTCTAAGAATTTCAATGAACTTTTGTGGAAGGATGGGCCATGGGCCAAGAAAGAATTGATTAAGTTTGGGGGCGGATCCGGATCTGACATTGGCGGAGGTACACGCCCTCTGAGTGTTTTCTAGTTCTTCTGTTGTTT
>NC_137015.1:37139613-37184613 GCF_032717465.1 Coenobita brevimanus
GATATATATGAGAGAGGAGAAGAGTGAGTTGGAGGATGGGCAGTCAGATGGGAGAGGACAGTGTGACATGGAGGCAATTTGTTTGTGGCCACCCTGTACGAAATTAAGGCGTCTGACGATAGATAGATAAATGTTCAATAGAGATAGATTCATTAACCTCTCCGTTGTTACAGATCTGTCTTAAGTTAAATAGATGGATAGATTAATAGATAGATAGATAGAAAATGCGTCATCGGACTGAAAGGGTTAAAGGATTATGTCAATGTATATCTCTGTAACTTTTTTTCATTTGTATTTCTGTCTTGTTTTCTCTCTCGCCCTCCCATTCTCTTATTTCCACTTCCTTATTGCATCTCTCTCTCTCTCTCTCTCTCTCTCAGTTCACCTTTCCTTCTCTTCCTGTCTCCATTTCCCTCCTCTCCTTTCCTCATTTATGTCTCTCCCCATTTCCTCATCTTTCTCTTTTTTCTCTTTTCCTTCATTCCTCCTTCCCTCCCTTCCTTCCTATTTCCTCTTTTCACTAATCCCTCACATCTGTCCTTATTGCTTTTCCTACCTCCTTTATTCCCCTTCCTCCTCCTCCTCCTCCTCTCCCTTATATTTACCCTCTTCATTTCTCTCTATCTCTATTTCCTTCTTCCTTCCCTGTCTCTTATATTTCTTCCTTATTCCCCCTCTCCCCTTTTCTTCTTTTCCTCTCTCTTCTTCTCCTATATTTGCCTCCCCTCCCCTTCTCGGCTTTATTTCTTCCGCCTCCATATCTACCGTTTTCTCTCTCTCTCTCTCTCTCTCTCTCTCTCTCTCTCTCTCTCTCTCTCATTACATTCTATTTTTCCCCATGCACGTTTCTCCTAATGCTCCCTCTTTCCCTTTCTCTTCCTTCCTCCTTCCTTTATTCCTCCTCCTCCTCCTCCTCCTCCTCCTCTATGGCATGTTAGGGGAGGTCAAATCAGGTTAGGACACAGAACTCTGGTCAGGGAGAGAGAACCACAAGGGACACGCAGATAGATAGGTGGATAGATAGATAGACGGATAGATAGATAGATAGATAGATAGGTAGGTAGATGATAGATAATTAGATGGATGGATAGATAGATAGATATATGATAGATAAATAGATGGATAGATAGATAGATAGACGGATAGATAGATAGGTAGGTATATAGATATGTCAGGTTACTCAGGATAGGTCAGCTTAGGTTACACAGGTTTGGTCAACGAAGGACAAAGGAGACTCACAGATAGTAAGGTGAGGTCAGGTCAGGTCACAATGGGTCTGGCCAAATCTGTGAAGCCATGCGTGAAATATCAGTCCAGTCCAGCTATTGGTTTCCTCTCTCTCTCTCTCTCTCTCTCTCTCTCTCTCTCTCTCTCTCGTGTGTGTGTGTGTGTGTGTGTGTGCGTGTGTGTGTGTGTGTGTGTGTTCATCCCCTCGTCATCGTACTGAAGGGATTACACCAGCTTTGGGAATCACAAGAGTGTAGACACAGTACTTGAAGACGACTTAAACTGAGCTTAGACATCTGAGACGGATTGAACCCCCGGAATACAGCTCACTGGGGTTCAGGAAGCTTCATTTGATCGCCTACTTCAATCAAGTCTCAAGTCGGCCTCCACTAAGTCATACTCTGGTTATAAACGTACCCAAACTTACCCCAAACTCTCCAATATATTCAGATCTGCCAGACATTGAGCTGAATTTTGATTACGAATTTTGGCGATTCGGAAAATATATGGCCAAAGATGCTGTGGAAAAAAATGATATTGGAATGGTGATGTGGATAGTTTGATGAATGTGCTCTGTATCAGTTGTATAGTATTTTGATTTTTCAGATTTCTCAGCCTCGTTTTTATTTATATACTGGACATTGATTTATTTATTTGTACTTAGAGAGAGGAAGAAGAAGAAGAAAGTTTGTGAGAGAGAGAGAGAGAGAGAGAGAGAGAGAGAGAGAGAGAGAGAGAGAGAGAGAGAGAGAGAGAGGAAGAAGAAGAAAGTTTGTGAGAGAGAGAGAGAGAGAGAGAGAGAGAGAGAGAGAGAGAGAGAGAGAGAGAGAGAGAGAGAGAGAGAGAGAGAGAGAGAGAGAGAGAGAGAGAGAAGAAGAAGAAGAAGAAGAAGAAAAGTTTGTGTGAGAGAGAGAGAGAGAGAGAGAGAGAGAGAGAGAGAGAGAGAGAGAGAAGAGGAGGAGAAGAAGAAGAAAAGTTTGTGTGTGTGTGAGAGAGAGAGAGAGAGAGATGAAGAAGAAATTCGTCTGAAGCTTCATAAAATTGTCTGTAAATACCACGAGTAAAATACATCTCATATCGAAAGGCCTTGACCTCTACAATTTATAAATTTCCCTGAGATGAATAAAATCTTGTAGCGTTAATAAAATGAAAAATATAATGAAAGACTGAGAAGTGCGTCATGGGAGTGAAGAGGTGAATAACGTCGTCTAGTATCGTGAATAAAAAAAAAATAATAATAATAATAAATGAGTAATGCGTCATGGGCGTGAAGGGGTTAATGTTAGCCTAGGTAGCACAAGTAGCATAAAGGAAAATGTTAAGGTTGAAGTCCGGAAATAAAGGAAATTCGGAAATACAGGAAAATATTAAGGTGCCATATCTGGAAATAAATAGGTTAGGAAGAAATGCTAAGGGAGACTCCTAAGCCCGCAGGAGTATGACCCTTACCCATTCAGTCCGGTGACGTATTTTGTTATATTCTGGCTGACTTCAGGAGATTTTAATATTAACGTGCCATATCCGGAAATAAACAGGTTAGGAAGAAATGCTAAGGAAGACTTCAGAATGGAGGAGTTAAAGATCACTACCGTACAAAAGGTGTGTCTTAAGTAGAATAAATTTACCTGGAGATGACGAGAATATGAAATAGAATACATCTTGGAGGAGAAGGAACGATCTTAAGTCTTCTCGGAGATGTCTTGTGAAATCTCAAGCCTTCTCGGAGATGTCTTGAGCTGGGGAGTGTGGGCCTGGTGTGTGTGAGGCCTTCTTCCAGCGTATTGGTTTTTGCCGGGGTGTCTTAAATCTGATTTAACACCGTCTCAAGCCACATGTCTGACTCAGGCCTCGTTCCGGCATCGGGGCTTAAGTGTTTACGGTGTCTGGCTAGAGGGAGGGTGGATAATACTAATATATTTGAGAAAAGAGAGGGCTAATGCTTAAGAAACAGCCAAACCTCTTTGCAGTGTTTTGAATAAGAGGGTAGACATGTGCCAAAAATTGACTGATGGGGGAATGGAAGTGTTGTACATTTTTTACACCCAAACGCCAAAGAGCGAGGGAGTGTTGTGCTGGATCTGGTTTGTGTCTTTCCTTCTGTCTGTCTGTCTGTCTGTCAGCAAGATTATGGAAAATCTATTGGATGGAACAGCACCAAACTTAGCGTAATGATTTAGGGTCATTAGAGGAAGGGGCGATTAATTTTTGGCCACAAAGGGTCAGAGGTTAAGGGCAAGGTCAGCTTAAACAGAGTCGATCCGATTTTGGCCAAACTTGGTGGAAGGATTTGGGGATTGGAAAGGGTGATGTGGTTCAGTTTTGGGAAGAATCGGTCGTAGGTAATGGTCACAGGGCAGGGTCAAATATTCTGTCCAGTAATTCAGATACTTTTGACTCGATTTGTAATAAACTTGTTGGAAGGATTTAAAGTTTAACGATGATAAAATTATTGTGTTTTCAGAACGGTCAAAGGTCAAGGTCGCCGATTAAGGTCAAGTTAAGGAATTTTGATCCGATTTTAACCAAACTCGGTGTATGAGTTGAAGGTTAAGTAAGAATGAACTGTACTGATTTTGAGAGCGGTTAGTCAAAGGTCAAGAGCACTGGGTGGGGTCAAAGGTTACGTTTAAGGCCCTTCCAATCAGTGTTCCGGGGGTATCCGAGCCAGTTCCTTATCAGTTTAGAAGCCTTGTAATGATAAGCGCTATAAACAGTGGATAAGGAGAGGGGAAGGTGTTTTAATTCATCTCTGTATGATTATTTTACAACACATTATCCTTATCATACTCCAGAATCCACCTCTGTCCAATGATTGTGTGAACGGTCCTTTAAACTGATTGTGCGACGCGGGTATTGCACTTCAGGGTGATTCTTTGGGTCCTAAATACACTGCACATATTTCTCCTTCTCTGTGTTTTTCTTTTTACTGTCTCTGGATTTTTACATACCGGCTTCGTATATCTGTGTGGGAATATGTTGATGCTGATGATGTGATGGTGATTGATGATGATGATGGTGGTGGTGATGATGAGAGTTAGTATATGTTTCTAGCTTTAATATGATTGTGTGTGTGTGTGTGAGGATATACTGTATATATTTGTGCTGCGTGTAGTTGTTGCTGTGTGTGTGCGTGTGTGTGTGTGTGTGTGTGTGTGTGTGTGTGTACGTATAGGCGTGTGTACGTGTAAGTGTATAAACTTTTACACCGTATTCCCCCCGATAATCGGCTCACAGACTGGGTGGCACCGCGAGAGTTTATTTCTCTCTCTCTCTCTCTCTCTCTCCTCGACCTTATGGCTTTGGCTCATAAAGGTCAAAATCAAAGCCGTAAGTACCATTAGCTGTCTCGTAGTGTGTGTGTGTGTGTGTGTGTGTGTGTGTGTGTGTGTGTGTGTGTGTGTGTGTGTGTGTGTGTGTGTGTGTGTGTGTAACCAGTGTGGATTTGAGTGCTGGAATCTTTGCGTGTGTGTGTGTGTGTGTAACCACCGTCAATATAAGTGCTGGAATATGTGCGTTTAAGTGTGTGTGTGTGAGTATATTTTGTCTTTACGCTTCCCAGAAATACTCAGAAAAAAAAAAACACTCCTCATCAGTTACAGTTTATTTTTAGTAATTTCTGGACACTCTCTCTGGATGGATATTTTCTTGTTATTTTTCTTACTATTTCCTGCCGGTTTTATTCAACACAGGTAGACTTTTGGAACTAGAGGGGATTTGAGGCTGTCTTTATTAACCCCTTTACCACCAGAGGGATGTATTGAGCTGAAGAAAATCCCATAACCCTTCCTCACAATCTTTAAAATACGCTCTCTTCCTCCACACAAACAAACTCAGCATACAACAGCCTCCTGGTGATGGAGGGGTTAATTACACGTCAGCACCCCCCTCTCCCATAAACAAACAAGCAAACAAACAACCTAGATGATAGTTAAGATGATAAGGACTATCGTAGAAGTCTATTCTTGGCCTCCTTATCGCGTTTGTTGTTAATTGTTTGTAATTGGACATCTCAAGGGATGGTGGGTCTCTCTCTCTCTCTCTCTCTCTCTCTCTCTCACACACACACACACACACACACACACACACACACACACACACACACACACACACACACACACACACGTCACCAGGAGCTTAGAAAGGCACCCGGGAGAGAGAGGGTTAATTTCATGATCGCCTCAAATCGTCTTAAATATTACCCTAACGTCTTACCTTCTGTCTTGCAGGAACTTGGGCGGAAGGAGGGAGTTTTCTTGTCTTTCCCCTATTTTTTTTTTTCTTTTCTTTTCCTTTTTCCTTTTTTCCCTCCTTTATTTTTTTTTTACTATATGCTTTCTACCTCTAGACGATTTTACTCAGCATGAGAGAGACTTTTCAGCCAGGGGGGGTTAGCTATAGCCTTGTTTAACCCCTTCAGTACAAGAGTCTGCCGTAAGCTTTACCAAATCGTCCGTTAGGTATCCAGAATGAAATGAAAAATAAATAAACCCTTCCTTGTACCCACGACACACCAACAAACACCTGACCCTCTGCAGCCCTTCACACGTCGCCGGCACTTGTCCACTATAATTCCCGTGAGTTTTGTTATTCTGTGATTTATTTCCACTTTGAGATCTGGTGTTATTTGTATGACATCTGGTGTTATTGGTATTGATCGGGGCGCTTTTAACATCCCAACCCGAGGACATTTTTTTCTTAGCTATCTCCAGACGAATTTATTAGCGTTTGAAGATATGATACTACCTGGTGGCTTTAGATATACCTTTAATTTGACCTTTCGGTACGAGGGGCCATTTTTTAAGATAAACCCGATTGAAGGTAACAGGAATGGAAAAAGTTGTCTGTCATCGGTGTGTAGGAATTAATACATGTTTGTGTGGCCTTCCTTTTCTCCTTCCTTCCTTCATTCATTCATTCATTCCATCCTTCCTTCCTTCCGTCCTTCTTTCCTTCCTTCCATCCATTCACCAATGCATCCCTCCTTCCATCCTTCCTTTCATCCATTCACCAATCCATCCATCCTTCCTTCCTTCCTTCGAAATGAAATTCACAGAATTGATTTGTTCCCGTATACAGCTAGAGATCGAACCTGAGATCACACCTTCCCCAGGCATACGGCCGTGTACTCTCATCACCCCTCAGTACTGTGATAATTACCTGTCGTGCAATTAGTGTCTTTATTACGGGTCATTAGCGGAGGTGACGTTGGGGTGTTATATCACGTGATCTAAGGTAATTATCTTGATTGGCTACAATGTAATTTTCTTTTATAGTTTATTTTTGTGTCCCCTGTCTTTGTACTTTCTCATGCGTTTTCTATTCTTCTTTTTCCCTTTCTCACTTCCATTTTTTATTATTTTTCCTGTTTCTTTTTTTTTCTTTCTCCCCATTTCACGTCCTTTTATTTTTATTTTTATTTTATTTTTTTTCATTTTTTATCCCTTCGTGTATTTTATTGTATTTTTTAGTGACCCCTCACTTTCCTCCCTCTCTCATCCGTTTTCTTTTTTCTACTTTCTCCCCTTCTCTTTTCGTCTCTTTTTTTCTTTTTCCTCTTTTCTGTTTCCCTCTCTTTTTTCTCCCCTTCCTGCTTCCATCCTTTTTATCTTTTTCCTCTCTTTCGTTTTCCTCTTTTTTCTTTCCTTCTCGCTTCCTTCCTTTTATTCTATTTTCATTTTTTTTCTTGCATTTTTACCTGTTCAAGATTTTTACCATAGATTGCTTTTATTTAACCTTCCTGTGTTCTTTCTTTCTCATTTCTTACTTCCTTTTACTCTTCTTTTTCTTTTATTTTTCTTCTTAATTCTTCCGACCATCTTTCTTTGTCTTTCTCTCATCTTCCTTTCCATCTCTTGTTATTCCACTTCTTTTCTCACGAAGTGGAATCTTTGGTTAGGTCATGTCCATACGTCCGTTAGTCCGTACGTCCGTTAGTCCGTACGTCTGTTTGTCCGTACGTTCGTTAGTCCGTACGTCTGTTTGTCCGTACTTTCGTTAGTCCGCACGTCCGTTTGTCCGTACATCCGTTCGTCCGTTCCACGTTATATCTCAGAAACCGTTTGTTGGAATTTTCTCATATTTTGTGTGATTGTAGGGTCATATGCAGCAGGTCAGCTCTAGAACTGTCTCCCTCTGTCTGTCTTTCCTACTGCCTTTGATCTCCAGTCTTTCAAACGCAGTGTGTCCTGGCATC
The DNA here is from genome assembly GCF_032717465.1 of Coenobita brevimanus. NCBI lineage: Eukaryota > Metazoa > Arthropoda > Malacostraca > Decapoda > Coenobitidae > Coenobita > Coenobita brevimanus. The sequence continues at coordinate 37,147,034 of NC_137015.1, forward strand.
TCGATATGAACAGTTTTTGAGTTTGGCTGTTTTATCCTGTTACTGTTTATGTTTTTTGGGAACAGTCTACAAGTTCCTAGCCTTTGGTTCCTTCTTCATGCATAAAAAAAAACAAAGATATAGGAGGTTGATGCCCGTCTTTACGAAAATTTGAAAAAAATCGAAAATGGCCGACTTATGACCGATTTTCTGTTTTTGAAGATTTAAATCCTTTATATCTCCCTTGCTTTAACAGGATTACAGGTTGTGACGAAGTGGAATATAGTCTTTTTTTTTTTTTATTTTTTTTGTTTATTTTTTTTTGGGAGAGCAGTTTCCATTTTTTTTTCATTTATTTCACCTTTCTGTCTGTCTGTCTGTCTCTCTCTCTCTCTCTCTCTCTCTCTCTCTCTCTCTCTCTCTCTCTCTCTTTTCCTTTTTCTTTATTTCTCTTTTATTCTTCCATCTTTACTTCTTCGTATGTAATTTCTTGGTTGGGTCGAATTTCGTGTCTTTTATGGCCTAATTTAGTTTATTATGCCATTGTTCCTTTTTATAGTGTTCCTTGTTCTTCGTTCTTTCTCACTTCCTTCCTTCCTTGCTTCCTTCCTTCCATCCATTTTCTGTTAATCTTCTTCATCCACCTGTATTCCTCTTTTATGCTTTTTTTTCTTGTGTTTTTTCTCTTCTTTCCTCCCACTCACCCCAACTTTCTCTCTCTCTCTCTCTCTCTCTCTCTGAATGCAAGTGAAAGTGGCGTAAGTGGTAGTTAAGTAAGGGTTATATCGCACTTAAGGAGGTGGTTGGCGGCGTATTAAGAGGTTGTTAAGAGGTGCAGAGGAAGGAGAGAGAAGGGGGAGAAGGAAGAGGGGGAAGAGAAGGTCGAGGAAGAGGAGAGGGAGTTGGAAAAGATATGTGAAGGAGGAGGAAGAGGTCAGAGATTAATAAGGATAAAGTCATTGGAAGAGGAGAGAAGGAGAAGGAGAAAAAGAAGAAGGAGGAGGTAGTGGAGGAGGAGGAGGAGGATAGCAGGAGGAGGAGGAGGAGAAGAAGAAGAAGGAGGAGGAGGTAGGAGGAGGAAGAGGAAGAAATGTAAGGAAGAAGGAGGAGGAGGAGGAGGAAGAGGAAGAAATGTAAGGAAGGAGGAGGAGCAAAACCAGAGGAAGAAAAAGAATTGGAAGGAGGAGGAGGACAAGTGGAGGTGATAATGGTGATGATGAAGGAGACGAAAAACAAGAACAAAATTACTGGGGAGAGAGAGAGACTTTCATATCCCAGCTGTCATTCCTCTCTCCTTCCCTCAGTTATTCCTTCCCACCCCTCTCCCTCTCGTATATATACTTATATATAGATATATATATATATATATATATATATATATATATATATATATATATATATATATACTGTATATTCACCGGTATGTATACTGTGTGTGTGTGTGTGTGTGTGTGAGCGAGCATGTCAGCATTACCTGTGTGTGCGTGTACTTTTGTGCGTTCTTACCTTCTTTCACAGACATCCCCCAAATGGAGTCTGAGTGACCCATGGCTGCAACAGATTCAGTACAGCTAACCCCCACACTGCCACAGCCAAATCCCACACTGTCACAGCCTAACACGCCTTCCACACCAACCCACCGCAGTTACCACGCACCTCACCATGCCCTCCACGCAGTTAACAGAAAGCAGCTGAGTTGAGAGTGCGAGCGTCGGAATTATGATACACACTTTTTCATTATCTATTTATAAACGCCAAACGTCTTGCATAAGCTTGGCTGTTTTTTCTGTTGTAAATTTCGTTGTCAGCAGTAACAAAAGAGGGAACTGTTCTTATATTTGAGGAAAAATATAATGGATAAGAAATTGGAAGAATGATGAATGGGAAGGAAAATTAAAATTGGGTTATGCAATAGTCCATGTAAAGGAAAGAAACAGAATTATAGTACAGAAAGAAAGCTATATTTTAAACTATGTGAAAAGAAAATACTGTATAATGAAGTTTGAAGAGTTTTGGTTAATTATGAGGAAAGAAGTTATATTTTAATTTGAGTAAATATATGTGTGAAGAAATGTATAATGAATAGTGAAGATATTTTGGTGCTTTGTGGGTGTGGTGTGTGGGTAGGGTGTGGTGGGGTGTGTGGGTAGGGTGTGTTCGGGTGTGTAGGTAGGGTGTTTTGGGGTGTGTGAGTAGGGTGTGCTGGGGTGTGTGGGTAGGGTGTGGAGGGAGGTGTGATTAGGGTATGGTGGGGTGTGTGTGTAGGGTGTGGTAGGGGTATGGGTGGGGTGTGGTGGGGTATGGGTAGGGTGTGGTGGGGTGTGTGGTTAGGGTGTGGTGGGGTGTGTGGGTGGGGTGTGGTGAGGGTGTGGTGGGGTGTGTGGTTAGGGTATGGTGGGGTGTGTGGGTGGGGTGTGGTGGGGTGTATGGGTAGAGTGTGATGTGGTAGGGTGTGGTGGGGTGTGTGGGTAGGGTGTGGCCACTCGCCCAATACTTTTTAGCCCCCTCAAGAGTGTAGGGACAGAATTACATTACTCAGTCCCCACATTTATGGCAAGAGTAACCATCCTCGCTCGCCCCTAAGTGGTACTTTTCGAGTAATAAACCCCAACTACCTCTCACACGGAAGCTCTTACGGGTCACAGTGAAATAGGGCGCCGTAACACACTAGATCGCAAGGCATCCATGTGATCATACTGGTTCCTCCCATGTTAGTACATGATTTCCTGGTGTATAAGATTTTTTTTTTGTCATTCAGTAAAGAGAATGGAGAATGAAAGACTGACTAAGAGGGTGTATGTAGGTGAGGTGGAGGGAGGGAGAGGGAGGGGTAGACCGAGGATAAGGTGGAGGGATGGAGTTGAGAGGTATATGAGGGAGGGGGGGGTGAGTTGGGGGGAGGGGAGTCAAATGGTGGGTGACAGAGTGACTTGGAGGCGTTTTGTCTGCGGCCACCCTTTGCGGGATTAGGGCGTCGGGCTATAGATAGATAGATAGTATAGAGTCACCTGAACATTGCACTGCCTTCGCTAACCTCCTCAGCCCGAGGACGTCATTTTTTATCTTATTACCTCCAGAGGATTTCATTTGAACTTAAGAAAGACTTCTCGCACTGGAGGGTTTTATTCATCCTTCAGTAACCCCGTCATTACCCGGGGTTTTCCCAATCTAAATAGAATCGTCTGATAGGAAGAAGAAACTACAGTGACGTCATCGTTGTGAAAGGGTTAATCAATAGACTGTACTCTTTTCACTTTAACTTGACCTCAAATTATCTCTCTATCTTGAGTGCCAAGCTGGAGCAAGGGCATAGCACAAGAACAGTGCTAGTCACGAAGAAGTTCTGTGGTAAGGATGGGAAGCTGAGGTGGTGTCTAATTCTGCCACCAGTCTGCAGGAAATAAACTACAAAAGGACGAAAATCTCTGGCAAGATACAGTAAAGGAATTATAAGATGCTTAATGATTCGTTCGCCATTCCAGGTGTGATGTTCACAGGTGCTCCGTTAATGAGTGGCAGGTGTGTTGGGCTTGTAGACGTCTTTGCCCTCTCATTTAGTCGTCCCTGTCAGCCATATTTAATTTTGTTCTTACGAGACTATAAAAAGCAGAGATAGTCCATCCTGCAAAAATCAGTAATAAATTAGGCCTATAAAATTTATGTGCACGTTTATATTTGTGCATAAATAATAATATCAGGGTTTAGGTGGACATAAATGGATCAAATAAGGGAAAAACTGTATTCTTATATCCCGGTTGTAACTCAGTGCAAGTGGCTCCCGGGCGCCATATAGAGTTACAGCCGCCATTACTGCGCGTGACGTCACAAGATGGCCGACGTTATGTTTTGAGACTGCCTGGAGCGAGGAATTACAGCCATAAGAATCATGTTACAAAATCAGCCGTGAAATATAACTTTGTATAAATTTTTTGGACTGTTTAATGGAGCCAGGATTCCGTGGGATTTTAATGACATGTGGATGAAAGTGTGGCCCATTTCACTAGACATGTTAGCCTCTCTCTCTCTCTCTCTCTCTCTCTCTCTCTCTCTCTCTCTCTCTCTCTCATTCCTTATCTCTGGATCCTGTCTCATTCTACCGCATCTTTAGGTGGGAGAAAGGATGATGCTTGATGATGGTGGTGGTGTTGGTGATGGTGATGATGATGATGATGATGATGATAAAATTCTCTTGAGCTTCGGGGCTTTGTTTCTTATAGTTTAATACTATTTTTCTATATTATTTATATCTTTATTTCACGTTTTGGACTTTATTGCACTCTAGTTAACGTCAGACGATTTTATTCAGTTCACAAAAAACGTACCTGCAGCCAGAGAGTTGAGAGAGAGAGAGAGAGAGAGAGAGTGTGTATGTGTGTGTGTGTGTGTGTGTGTGTGTGTGTGTGTGTGTGTGTGTGTGTCACTTAATAATATTTCACAAAACTATAGCAATGCACTTTTTTCTTTTAACACAAGTATGGGATGAATAAGGTAACAGGAATGAGGGGTCAGGTTGGGTCATTGTAGTGGGTTTGGGCTGCATGGTGACCCTAACAACATCAGGTCAGCCATATAGTTATCTTTGCTATGCCATTTACGTCATGCTAGTGCTGGGACAGGATTGAGTCGGATTAGGAGAGACGTAAGTTTATTTTTTTATTTATTTTTTGTTGTACCGTATATGTTCACAGTGATTTAGGAAGGTTGATAGATGGATAGATAAATTGATTAATTGATAGATAGGTGGATAGATGGATGAATAGGAATATACATAGATAAACAGATGATTTTATTTATTGATTGATAGATAGTTTAGATAGTTTATTGAGAGAGAGAGAGAGAGAGAGAGAGAGAGAGAGAGAGAGAGAGAGAGAGAGAGAGAGAAACAGGGATAGAGAGACAGAGAGAGACAGACAGACAAACAGAAAGACACAAATACACAGACAGACAGACTAACACATCAACAAAGAGGTAATCAGTCAGTTGCTTAAGTCAGTATCACAGAAACTCCCAATACACTCCTTTTAACAATTTTTACCTACGAAATAATACTGTGCAGATAAATTAGCGTTACGGTGACTCATTACGGTGAATATAAAGAGTCTGTGATGGGCGTAGTTGCATCAGTCGTTCACCTTTAGTCTGTCTGTTTAAAAGTATTCACGAAACATTGTGGAATTTTGATAACTATAGAGGTAGTGTTTGGGAAATGGTGAATTTTTATTTATTACTGTATTGATTTAGATTGACGGATGAATAGATTGATTATTAGACATGAAATTAGACATAGATAGATAAATAGATAGCTGGATCCATAGAGTAGGTAGTTTGATAGATAGATAGATAGATTGATGGATAGATAGGTAGGTAGGTAGGTGAATTCTTACAGTAGGTAGATATATAGATAGATAGACAGATAGCAGTATAAATAGCTGCTGAAATTTGCTAACTGATTTCTCTCTAACCTCGTCTCTCGTCTGTCGGTAGTAAAAAAATAGAATATAGACGTCCTAGTACTGAAGGGGTTGTTATCTCTCTCTCTCTCTCTCTCTCTCTCTCTTGTGGACTGTAAAGTAAGGCGAGAGGTTGTAAAAACTCTTATTATTTAATTTGCCTATCAGCGACCTAGATCTTTGGAGAGAGAGAGGGGGGGGGGGGTCAGGCTACTGGAGTGGTTAGTGCGATTATATGCAGTACCTCAATGCATTAGTTTTTATTTTTATTTATTATTATTTTTTTTTAACTTCCCCTTTCCCCTCCAGGTGCCTCTGAATTTATTGCCAAAATCAAGACTCAGTTATTTCAGCGGATTAAGAGAACTTTATTTATTTATTTATTTATCCATTTATCTATTATTTATTTATTTTTATGCATTCTTTTATTTATTCTGTTATGCGTGTTTTTATTTATTTATTTTATATATTATTCATTCATGCACTTATTTATTTATTCATTCAGGCATCGGTTTATTTATTTATTCATTGATGGGTTTATTTTTTTATTTATTCATGTACCGTATTTATTTATTTATTTATTTATTTTCCTCTTCATGTACTTATTTATTTATCTTTATTTATTTGCTTATAAGGAAATTCTTCGTGCATACCACTATGACGATCATGTTTCATTGTGATTGCTGCCCCTTCACTACGAGCGGTCCTTCCACACACTTTAGCCCGGATTCATAAACTTACGAAGAAATTTTGTCGCAAGGTGTGTGTCGTAATTAAGGTGTTGTGGCAGGTAACACAAAGTAGAGGGAAGCCAGAAAATTCCTTGGTTTCTAGATCGCCCTGGAGAGAGAGAGAGAGAGAGAGAGAGAGAATTATGGAGGAAAGAAAAAGATAGATAAGATTAGGGAAGGGAAGGGAAAGGAAAGGAGAGAGAGAGAGAGGGAGAGGGTAGAAGATAGATGAGATTAGGGAAGGGAAGGGAAAGAAAAGAGAGAGAGAGAGAGAGGGAGCAAGAAATATGCTTACGGTCCAAGAAGTAACACTCACACTGGCACACACATATATAAATAAAACAAGCGCACATACATGCATACATATACGTCCCCTCAGGCTCGTAATCACGAGTGGCTGCCGTGCACACACACACACACACACACACACACACACACACACACACACACACACACACACACACACACACACACACACACATATGACAAGACAGAATGATGTGAATGTACTGTATATTGGGCAGGTGATGGTGTGTGTGTGTGTGTGTGTGTGTGTGTGTCCTGGAAGCATACACATAAGCCCTCACGCACACTTTGTTGCTGATGTGGTCGGAAGTCAGCGTAACATCAATCTTGCACGCCTTCCAATCTTTGTTATTGAAGAGTTCGGAACAGACAAACCTCGGCTCAAACTATCAGTAGTCACGTGAGAAAGGCAGGGAAAGAAAACCGGTATATCCATCCTCTCTACTACTTAATTGGCCGTAGTTAAGATGTGTAGCTTATAAAATATCTTACACACTTAGCTAGAGTGGAAGTAAGTGCCGAAAGAGCCAAAGCGCCGGACCCTCGCAGCCTGACCCTCGCATGGCCGCCAACACGCCTGCCAAGCTTCACTCATCCTTACCGCCGCATCACCCTGTAATTTTACCCTCACCCGAATTACCGACACGCGTGTATATCCGTCCACACTTGTATATGGAGCTATACTTATATATCCGATGCTGTACTTACCCAGGGAGGATAATGGAAAATAAAAATCGACGAAGCCTTGAAAAAAGACGTGCGCGTCAGGGTTGGCAGCCCTGAGCAAAGATGGCGGTATAAACAAACGACAAGATCTCATTTACCCTTGCTCGATTTTTTTCTCTTTCCTCCAAGGGGATTATTTTGTATTTTACCTTCGTCTCGCCTCCATAAAAATAGGAATTAGAGTATTTTTTTCGGCTTTTCATAGGAATGGTCCCACTTTTCGGGCGGGAGAGGGCGTGATCAGGGGAATTGGTGAGTGTTTTTACGAGGGGTCCTTCATCGCCAGGTGCGGCTGTTGGAGGAAATTGTTTTTGGTTGTGTGTCGTGAGGAGCTAAGTGGTCTGGCGAGGAAGAAACGAGAGAGAGAGAGAGAGAATGAAGCTGGAAGAAAGTGGGGGAAGGCTGAAGAAAGGAGGAAGAGAGAGAGAGAGAGAGAGAGAGAGAGAGAGAGAGACGAAAGAAGAAATGAAGCTGGAAGAAAGTGGGGGAAGCCTGAAGAAAGGAGGAAGAGAGAGAGAGAGAGAGAATGAAGCTGGAAGAAAGTGGGGGAAGCCTGAAGAAAGGAGGAAGAGAGAGAGAGAGGTGTAAGGGACGAAAGAAGAAAGGAAGCAGAAAGTGAGGGAAGGATGAAGACAAGGAAGAAAAAAAAAAGGGAGAGCAAGGATTAAGGAAGAAAAAATAGAGCGGGGGTAAGGAGGAGAGAGGGAGGGAGGTGGAGGAGGAGGAGAGGGAGGAGAAGAGATAAGAAGAGAAGCAGAAAGTGAGGAGGTTGGAGGAAGAAGAGAAAGAGTGAGAGGGGCGAAAGGAAGGAAAAGGAAGAAAGGAAGTAAAACGAGATTGAAGGAAGACTCATAAAAGGGGATAGATAACAAGAAAAAATAGACAAAAAAGAAGACAGGGAAGGAGAGAATACGAAGAATGGAAAGAAGATAAGAGATGAGGAACAGAAAAGACAGGCGAAAAAATAAAATAAAATAAAGGAAAGAGCAAGGAGGACTAGAGGGGGGACAGTGGACAGAGTTTGGCCTTGGAAGAGAGCAGAGAATGCAAGGAGGAGTGAGGAAGATTGAGAGAAAGATAGTAGAGAACGGAGATAAAATGAGGGAGGAGGGAGGAAAAGATAGGAGGAGAAAGCAAGGAGTGGAGGGTAAAGAAGAAAAGAGTGAAGATGGTGGGATGGGAGAGGAGAGAGGAGTGAAGGAAAAAGAAAGGAATAGAAGGAGGGGGAGGAAGAAAGAACTGGAGGGAAGGAAAGGGGAAGAGAGAAGAGGGAATGAGAGAAAACAGAAAAAAGGGATGGAATGAAATAGAGAGAGAGAGAGAGAGAGAGAGAGAGAGAGAGAGCGGAAGGAAGGGAGCAGTGCAAGGAGGGAGGGGAGAGGAGAGGGAGTGGGAATTATTCAGAACTACTTAGATTCATAGACATTACGGTCCTGACGAAGTGGCCCGGTCGGATTAAGAAAAATCCTTCGTCGCTAAGTACAAAAGATTAATATTGCGATACCAAAGAAGATCAAGAAGAACGTTATTTATACCACCTTAAAGAATTTTCGGCCTTAAGACAAAGAAGTAACGGAGAAGGAACACACACCAGGAGTGAATTGGAAGGAAATTTTATTGGATGGGAGGAATGTGATAAAATTGTTCATGAAAAAATGTAATTATATTTCTTTACGTGCTCAGAATTGTCATATATGCCCCAAGAGTAATCTAAAAATTTATATATGCATTCAGAACCTCATATTTCTTTCATTACATAATAAGTGCATAACTTACAGAACGAGAGGGAAGTAAGAAGAATTTTGGGAAGATATTTCAGCCACAATACTTGTTAGGCATTTTTGTTACGGTTTAATTATTCCATGGTATGTCATGTTGCAGATCTACTGATAGCCTGGTAGTGGTGGATGAGTGTGTAATATGTTAATGGTAAGATTTTGTACAACTTTTCCAGGGAGTGTGTTTTGTGAATTAATAGCATCGTTGGTGTAGAAGTATGTGCCAGTAATTCAAGTTAACCATTTCCTTTATGAGTTTTAGGCATTCCCCCTTGTAGGCAAATTTGAGACAGGTGTGAAATAATTATGTTTGTTTTGCATATAGTTTCTCTAAATTAAGCACTATATAAAGATCATCTAACCCGTCTGCCAGAAAGAATGCCCCCAAGTTGAATATAATCTTTAGGTCGTATCCAGAGTTCCTGTGACTGAAGGGTCTAATCGAATTTTAGACTGAAAGTAAAAAATAGCTTGTTTTGGCCTCTTGCCCTTGCTGACGTCCCGTATTTTATTGCTTCCACCCCATTATTATTATTATTATTATTATTATTTTGGTTTTGAGAGATTTTTCGAACTGGAGAGGTTATCTGTAGCCTTCATTACACCCCTTTACTACTACAGGTCTGCCCTAAGTTGACTAAAATCGTATGATGGTAGTAGGAATTAAATAAGGGGTTAAGTAGGTCCTGGCTGGGGCAGGGGACAGTTTAAGGATTTGAATTTCATAAAAAGCAGACTTTCCTGATCTACCAGATGACCCGCCGACATGTCGTAAAAATACCCCCGCTAATACCAATACACCAGTCCTGTATGAGACAGCCCTAGCATGTATTCAATATGGACGGTGGGTGTTAGCGCCGAAGTGGTGACATGTGAAGGTGTAGAAGGACTACTGGGCCTTGGGATAGGCTACTGCCTCCAAGATATAGGCCCTTAGCCTTTGCCCAGAGTCGGACACATTAAAAAAAAAAAAAAAAAAAAAAAAAAAGATACTTGTTATGAACTGAAAATAATAATAGCAATAATAATAATAATAGTAGTAGTAGTAGTAGTAGTAATGATGATAATAATAATAATAATAATAATAATTTTGTTTCTCGACGCTGTGCCGACTACTGTAGCTGTGTTCTTGCCCAAACGTGAAGACCTAAATTTCACTGTGAATTCCAAGTGCAACCGTCTTGAAGATGTGTGGTAAGAAATGATTGTGTCTTTACTTCACTTTGAGGACGTCATTGTTATATATTATTATTATTATTATTATTATTATTACTACCGGTACTACTTCTACTTCTACTACTACTACTACTACTACTACATACTGGTATATAATAAAGACATCTTAGTAGTGAAGTGTTTGTCAAGTTTCTTTTAATAATTCTTAATATTCTTTCAGCCTCCTTAATTGCTTTACTAAATATTGGAGGGCAGGAAGATAGGAGAGAGAAAGGGAGGAAAAAGATTATCGGAGGAAAGAAGGGAGGTAGAAGGAAGACTGGAGGAAATAAGGTGAGAAGGGATGAAGGAGGGAGGAAGGAAGGGAGAGAATGTGAGAAAGTTCAGATTAAAATATAATGGACATGAAAAGAAGGAAATGGGAGAGAAAAAAGAGAAGAGAAGGAAGAAAGAGGGAGAGGAGTGATTGTATTTGAGAGAGAGAGAGAGAGAGAGAGAGAGAGAGAGAGAGAGCTTGTGAAGGAAAAAATTAGAGAAAGCGAGAAATATAGGGACTGTTACGAGACGACCCTGGCTTGCTTCTCTCTCTCTCTCTCTCTCTCTCTCTCTCTCTCTCTCTCTCTCTCTCTCTCTCTCAAACAAAAGCAGATTATATTTCCCAGCATCTGAGGGTAATTTCTTTCAGTTCATGGATTTCTGAAGGCTGTATCCTCCTCCTCCTCCTCCTCCTCCTCCTCTCATGTCAGCAAGAAGAAAAGAAAAGGACGTCCTCGCATGGAAGGGTTTAAAGCTCACTCTTGTTTGGTTGTGATGTGTTTGGTAGGTGTATGTGTGACGAAAAAAACATAAACAAGCAATCAAACACATAAACAAGCCTTAAAAAGCAAAAAGGAAGAAGAAAAGAGGTGTATTAATCCGTTTGGTCGCATTCCACCACTTCAGCACTAGTTCCCGTTTTTCTGTGTTTTTTTTATAGCAAGGAAGAAGGAACCAAAGGCCAGGAGCCCAAAGTTGTTCCCTCCAAGAAAAAAACAAAAACAAGATAACAGCGCCAAATTCAAGATCCGTTCACTTGTAGGTGAGTTCAGTGGCCGTGTTAAAAATATGAACAGAAATTATTTTATATATGCTGTACACAACCCCAGTGCCCCCAAAATAAATAAATAAATAAATAATAATAATAATAATGATAAACAAGGGCTTTGGTCTCCTGGTGGTCTGCTATATACTGTATATGTGATGATTTATATAAGAATTTTAAGGTATTATTTTTATTTTCGAATAACAGTGTCGCTTTAAAAAATTGGTTGTGTCAAAATGAACTTTCTTTATCTAAGCTACATTGTTTATTTATTGTATTTAAAGTTAATCGGTTAATTTATCTGTGAGTCGACCTTTTGACAGAGAGAGAGAGAGAGAGAGAGAGAGAGAGAGAAGAAAGCAATTTTGAGGGAAACCCGAGAATATGAGAGAGAAGAAAGCAATTTTGAGGGAATATGAAAGAGAGAGAGCGAGAAGAATGTAATTTTTGGGGAAACCAGGGAATATGAAAGAGAGAGAGAGAGAGAGAGAGAGAAGAAAGCAATGGTGAAGGAAGCCCGAGAATATGAAAGAGAGAGAGAGAGAGAGAGAGGGAGAGAGGAATCCCAAGAGTAAGAGAGAGAGAAATGCTAAAAGAAAGTAACTGTGAGAAATGCACATGAAGAAGAGATTGAAGGAGACGGGCAGACTGTGAGAGAGGCAGTACTAGTGAATAATAAAAGTGAGTGAGAGAAAGAAAGAAAGAAAGTAAGTAAGCAAGTAAGACTAAGAAAAAGGAAAAACAATGAGGGGAGAGAAAGAATTTATTTGTAGTAATTAATAAAAACAGTTTGTGTGTGTGTGTGTGTGTGTGTGAGAGAGAGAGAGAGAGAGAGAGAGAGAGACGTGGTGGGGTGAATAATAAAAGGATTTGTAAGAGAGAGAAAATGGTGGGGGGGGGGGGTAAAATAAAAACAGTGGAGAAAATGACCAAGCAGAAAGAGAAGGAGGGGGAGAGAGAGAGAGAGAGAGGCAGGGGTAAGAAAGAATGCAAATAGTGACGAATAAGTCGAACCAGGAAGAGAGAGAGAGAGAGGAGGGGTTTAGAGCAAGTGTGAGAGCAAGAGAGAGAGAGAGAGAGAGGAGAGGGTTAGAGCAAGTGTGAGAGCAAAGGAGAAAGGGCGAGGGCAAGGGAGGGAGGGAGGGAGACAGACAGACGCCAGCAAATGCTCTGTAACTCTCGCATCTGACAGCTTCACCCTCTCTCTCTCTCTCTCTCTCTCTCTCTCTCTCTCTCATTTCCTTCTTCTTCTTCTTCTTCTTCTCATCGTCATCATCATCATCATCATCATCATCATCATCATCATCATTTCTTCCCTTTTTTCTTTTTCTTCAGATTAATATATTTCGCTAAGAAAGTCGTAATGAACCCGAAAATCATGTCAGAATTGCCTCAGAATACACCAGAGAGAGAGAGAGAGAGAGAGAGAGCACTTTTCCCCCTAGTTCATTTCCTGTGACCTCGAGTGAATGATAGTAAGTGCGTGTGTTTGCAGTTTTCTGTGTGACATTCAGATGAGAGAGAGAGAGAGACAGACAGACAGAGAGGCACAGACAGACGGAAGACCAGATGAACAGAGATGCAGACAGACAGACAGACAGATAGTGACAGAGACTGATGGAGAGGAAAGAGGAGAGAGGAACCATTAGTTAGACGGAGAGATAGATAAATGGATAGATAGGTAGATAGATAAATGGATAAATAGACGGATGAATATAGACAGAGAAGATGAACGGTGGAGAGATATGGCAACAGATAGATAGATAGATAGATACATAGATAGATAATGATTTGAGCGCCTAGACAACGAGGGCGGAACTAAGCAAGAAATAGTGAAATACGTACACACACACACACACACACACACACACACACACACACACACACACACACACAACATGGAAGCTGGTTTAGGGGTGTGAACGGCATATATATATATATCTTTATCCACGAGACATACATACCTCATCTTTAATTCTTTTTTCTTTCCGGCACTGTGCTTCTTGGTGCTGGAGAGGGGCGCCTTCACTGGGTGGCACTGATCTGGCTGGGTGGATTCGCTGCCTGGCTATACAAACCTGTGTGTGTGTGTGTGTGTGTGTGTGTGTGTGTGTGTGTGTGTAAAGAATCACGTACCACACATCACCAAGTTCCTTATCAGTAATCTTCAACAGCAGGTGCACCCAACCGGAAACGTCGATTGACCCAAGCCCTGGAATATCTTAATGTGTGTGTGTGTGTGTGTGTGTGTGTGTGTGTGTGTGTGTGTGTGTGTGTGTGAGAGAGAGAGAGAGAGAGAGAGAGAAAGTATGGTTTGATTGTGTGTGTGTGTGAATTATACATTGACAGTAACACACTCTGTCAAAATAGGGAACGAATATAAAAAAACCTACTGTTATATAATTCACCTCTATAATCCCCCAAGGTAGTGAGAGCGTCGCGTGCTTAGTTTATTACTCTTATTCCTAACTCTCTCAGTAAGTTGACATCTTCCGTATTATTTTTTTTCTGCTCACACTATTTTCTTAAGTTGTGGGATTATTATTATTATTATTTTTAGATTGGAGGGTTCAAGATATTGCCTTCATTAACACCTGCACATTCTCTCTCTCTCTCTCTCTCTCTCTCTCTCTCTCTCTCTCTCAGAAAGGAAGGAGGGGGGGAAGTAGAATGTAAGAGAGAGAAAGTAAGAGAATGATCATGGGGTGAAATTAGAGAGAGAGAGAGAGAGAAGAAAACTAATACTCTCTCCCTTGTACCTGGCCTCTAACATGGCTGCCTTTCTTCTTTATTAACTCTCTACCTGTCTTGAGGGAACCTTTTATTTTATTCAGGCTGACGTTGGACGCTTTATTGCCCCCCCAGAAAATACGTCTTTATTTTCCTCATATCTTTATCGACCCCAGAAATTATCTTTTATTGGCTCCAGAAATTGTCCTTTATTGACCCCAGAAAATATCCCTTTATTGGCCCCAGAAAATATCCCTTTATTGGCCCCAGAAAATATCCCTTTATTGGCCCCAGAAAATATCCCTTTATTGGCCCCAGAAAATATCCCTTTATTGGCCCCTTCTTTATTGACCCCCAGAAATTATCCTTTATTAACCCCAGAAAAATAACAGACGATTTTTTCACCTCAGAGAAAGACACAGGAACAGAGGGGTTTAAGTTCAAAATTCTTCCTTGATTAAGATTTTTGTCTAGAATTTTGATAGGCTTTTTATTTTTAGGTAATTCCAGACGATTTTACTCAGCAAATAAATTCCAGAGACTGAAGGATACTCACTTCTCTTTAATAACGTGCATTATTTATTTATTTATTTATTTATTTATTTTTATTTATTGGGCTGCAACCAGATTATTTTGCTAAGCTTAGGAACGAACTTTAATTAGTGAGGGAATTAACGAAGGCTGTATTTTGACCTTTCCATTTCGAAAAATCCCCCCAAAAGGAAAATAAAATCGATTGGAGGTAGCAGGAGTATAATTAAAAATGACGTCATTGGATTTAAAGGGTTGAGACAGGTAAGCTTGAGCGGTACACCTGTATGTTCTAATAATTAACACGTATAGAAAAAATAAAAAAGCAAATAAAAGAAAGGAAGACTGGGAAAATTGATAAGAAATGACGAAAATCTTAAAACCATTCATAATTGCACACACGGAGACAAAATGGAATAATATACGAACGAAAAACTAATTAGGAATAGCGAAAGAGTTAAATCCAATTATAATTACACATACAAGGGAAAAAGGGAATCGAAAATAAAAGAGTAAGAAAATAAAAAGTTAATGATGAATGACGAAAAACTCAAAATATCTGCAGATGGTACAAAAACGATATCCGCAGATGGTCAAAAAAGATATCCGCGGATGGTAAAAAAAGATATCCGCTGATGCAAAAAAAATATCCTCAGTTGGTCAAAAAAGATATCCACAGATGGTCAAAAAAAGATATCCACAGATGGTCAAAAAAATATCCGCAGATGGTCAAAAAAGATATCCACAGATGGTCAAAAAAAAGATATCCGCAGATGGTCAGAAAAAAGATATCCGCAGATGGTCAAAAAAGATACCCGCAGATGGTACAAAAAAGATATCCGCAGATGGTCAAATAAGTGTAGCCTTCTCCAATTGCGTTGACGATCGTTAAGTGTATCGTTTGTAAAATGGGGTCATTAGCTGGCTGGTTAGGGTGGTTAAGTTGAGGATGTGGTCGATAGTTCACAGATTTGCCATCCTTTCGTCTTCTTCTTCTTCTTTTCCTCCTCCTCCTCCTCCTCCTTCTCCTCCTCCTCCTCCTCCTCCTCCTCCTCCTCCTCCTTCTCCTCCACAGTGAAAGCATAATAGAGCAGTAAAGTCATGAATCACGGAATTAAGGGGAAATATACTGAAGGAGGAGGAGGGAGGACGGGAGGGAAGGAGGAAGAGAGAGGGAGGAGGAAGGAGAGAGGGGAAGGGAAGATGTGGCAGGAAGGATGGAAGAAGAGGAAAGGAGAGAGAAGAAGAGAGGAGGGAGGGGTGGAGGGAAATGTGTGGCGAGGGAAAGGAGGGAGAGAAAAGGGAGGAAAGGAAAGAAAAGAGGGAAGGAAGGAGAGAGAAGAGATGCAAGAGGAAGAGAATGAGAGAGAGAATGGGAGGGCAAGGGAAGGAGGGAAAGAGAGAGAAGGAGGGAGATGCATAGGAAGAAGAGAGAACGTAAAAGGATTGGAGGGAAGGAGAGAGAGAAAGAGAGAGAGAAATATGGGAGAGAGGGAGGGGGAGAGAGAGGAGGGAGGGAGGAAGAGAGGGGAGAAATATGTGAGGGAGAGGGGATGTAAGGGGAAGGAAAGGATGGAGGGAGAGGAGATATACTGGTATGGAGAGAGAGAGAGAGAGAGAGAGGAAGCAAAAGTACTAAAGTGCACAATTGGCTTACTTTATATGCGTCCTAAGTACGGTACCCTCATATCCCATTCAGCCTTTGTAATGTTTTGTACTAAAGCATGTAATTCAGCCTTTGTAATGTTTTGTACTAAAGCATGTAATCAGGTACAACAGGCAATAATCTTACTTGACGGTCCTGTAATAAAATAGTTCACCCCTTCACTACGATTATCTTTATTTTATTCTCTACCATCACACGGTTTTATTCACCTTATTTCTTGTTGTTCTTATTTCTTGATCTTGTTGTTTTTTCTTGTTCTTTATTTCTTCCTCTTCTTATATCTTGTTCTTGTTCCTTCATTTTGTTCTTAGTTATTATTATTATTTCTTGTTCATGTTCTTGTTTCTTCTTCTTGTTCTTAGTTCTTCTTCTTGTTCTTAGTTCTTCTTCTTGTTCTTATTTCTTCTTCTTGTCCATATTTCTTATCATTTCTTCTTTTTCTTGTTCTTATTTCTTCTTTGTTCTTCCCTTCTTCGTTCTTATTTCCTCTTTTTGTTCTTATTTCTTCTTCCTGTTCTTATTTCTTCCTCTTGTGGACCAAAGCTCACATAAACGCGAACCCGTGGACTGCCGCCCCTCTCCTGTCGTCCACCATTCTCCATTCGGGGGATAGGGAGGGTGATGAAGGATGTTTGGTGTTCATGTTAGGCCTACAATACACGTACACCGCTTAGTTAACCGGCGCCCTCTTGTGGTAGACAGCGCTTCACCAGGGTTGGATCAGCGTCCTTCCCACGGCGAGGTGCAGGGATATATTTGCAGGTGTGACTAACGTGTGGACGCCGCAGCTGCTCCATGCAGTGTACACAGCGCCACCACCTGGAGGGTCCTCGTCAGCCCCCGGAATTTTGCATAATTGGGCAGTGGAGGTACCTAGTCAAATCGGTGCCACAACGTGAAGGCGTCCCTCTCCATCACCTCGGAAGGGGTTCAAAACCACGACTAGATCAGGTCAAGAGACTCGGCTTGTCGTCTTATTTTTTAGCCCCATCAGCCAGAGGTCGTCATGTCTAATTAATTTCTCATAAAATTAAAAGATTTTACTTAGATTAGGACAGACTTCTTGTAGCAGAGTGGTTGAGGAAATATGTAACTAACTTCTCCTTTTCTAACAGTCTCTTAAAAGCAAAATAAAAGCGTCTGTTGGTAGCAGTAAGAGAAAATAAAAGTATCTTAGAGCAAAATGGTGAGTCGCTCCAGCACAGGACATTATTTCTAGTTTATTTTTGCTGACACCATTCTTTCTTTAGCTCAGGATTTACTTCTCGAGCTGGAGGGGTTGGTTGTATATAGCCTTCATCATCAACTTTAATATCAAAAATCTTCGCTCTGGGAAAAAAAAAAAAAATGGTGTGCTTACGTTTTGGTGTAATGGGTCAGAGGTGGAGGTCATAGGGCAGGGTTAAAGTGTCGGTTGGTGGAAATGTTGGGGATCAGCCAAGGATGAGATAACCAGTCTGACAAAACTAACACACAGGGATATAGGTCATGATAAATTACAACACTTCTGATCCGATTTAGACCAAACTACAAGGAAATGTTGAGGATCAGCCAAGGATGATGTGACTAATCTGACAACAGTAGATTAAAAGTCAGGGATATAGGGCATGATCAGAAAAAAAAAAAAAAAAAAAAAAAAAAACTGGTCCAATTTAAGCCAAACTTGGAGGTAATACTGAGGGTTAGACAGGGATGATGTAAGTCGGTTTTGAAAACAGGTCAAAGGTCAGGGTCACAAGGTAAGGTCAAAAATTCCGAGGTAGACCAGTTGTAGGGCGCCGAGTACTTCTGGTTTAATGATTACAGTACATTATAGTACATTATATATCTAATACTCCAACACATATTACTGCTGTTATTACTTGTTGTGCGCGGTGTTAACTTTTTTTTTTTTTTTCCATTTATTCTTGGGCCCATTTTCTCGTCGGGTACAGAAGCTCCCTAACACCTCCTCCTAACCGATTTATTTGCTAACAGAGCGAGGTAATATAGATTTGCACATTATTCATGCAGAGTACGGTGATATGAGAATGATTCAAGTGACACAGAAGGGGACGGCAATGTGAAATAAGTAGAGTAAATCGCTTAGGAAGAGGTGTTAGGGAGATGAAGGTAAACCAAAGTAAAAATAAAGGGGAAAATAAAGTTCTTGTGCAATACGATAAGGACACATACCAACGAATTAGTCTTTATATATGTATCTACTGACTGACGCTGCATGCTGAGAGGGGCGACCTTGATAATTAAAGAACCTCGGCTTTTTTTTGTCCCTACTCATTAACGACCTCCTTTCACGATACATTAACTTCCCTTACGTAACCCTCGTCGCTCCTTTATCTCTCCATCTCGTTCTCGGTCTGCCTCTCCTCCCCCACGTTTATAGCCTGTGATTATTCGTAATTTTCAGGTATCCTTATCGCCGCCATAAGGTAATATAACAGGTGAATTATAGCATCTACCTGTCTGATAAATTCATTTTGTATATAACACTTTTGGCGGGAGATATGAATGGGGTAATAATAATCTTGAATATGTGTTGTTTTTGATGCAGAAATGGAGGCCTACCTACCTACCTACCTACATACCTACCTACCTACCTACTTACTGTATCTGTGTTTGTCCATCTGTCTGTCTGTCTATCTGCGTCTGTATTTCTTTATCTTTCTGTTTGTTTATGTATGTCTATCGATGTATCTACCTGCTTGCTTACCTGCCTGTCTATCCATCCATCTATCTATCTAGCACATCATCACTCAGTAAAAGTCTAGGGGAATAAAACCTTAAATTTGGAGCATCTCACGAGAACGGTAATGTCTGTGTACTCTCTGTCTCTCTCTCTCTCTCTCACACACACACACACACACACACACACACACACACACACACACACACACACACACACACACACACACACACACACACACAAGTGGAAGTTATGCGTTTATTGATGAGTAATTTAAACGTGTGTGTGTGTGTGTGTGTGTGTGTGTGTGTGTGGCTTTATTGGTGGATCAGGGAGCACAAGATGAGAGGTCAGTCAGTGGGACATCTTGGACAGAATGACTCGGCCTCTTGAGATGTACTTGATGGCTTGCTTCTGGAGTGTGGGCGACTCCTGAGATGATCTTGGACTCTGAGACGATTCACGTTTCTGAGATGATCTTGGACTCTGAGACGATTCACGTTTCTGAGATGATCTTGGACTCTGAGATTATTCACGTCTCTGAGATGATCCAAGTCTCTGAGATGATCTTGGACTCTGAGATGATCCAGGACAAGAATGTGAATCCTCTCGCTGGGTTCCTGATGGATGAGGCAGGACAGGGACGTAAATTCCTATCTAGATTTTATTTATTTATTTATTTATTTTTATTTAATTTTTCTTGCCCCGCTGTTTGCCTCCAAGTGTACTCTGTCTTCATGCTTGAGGTTTGGCTTATAGTACTGTATCTCCGGTTAATTAAATGGCCTTTTGATGAGAAGCCATTACCCAGATACACGCCATCTTCCATCCCTCCTCGCTCATCATCATTACCAGACTCGCTAAAATCTATTACAAGCAAACGGCAAATTTATCTATCGTCCTTTAAACTGTATCTATCAAAACAGGGGTTCCTAGTGACCCCCCTCCCCATCCCAGGTCAGGTGAAGATGTCTAAATTCTTTCGTGTAGTCAAGAAAAGTAAAGATGGAAGTAAAGTCTTGGAGGATTTAAGTAAGGAGGAAGGAGTGGCAGGGTCAAGGAAGATGCGGCCTCGTGTCTTAAGGTCAAGGAAGATGCGGCCTCGTGTCTTAAGGTCAAGGAAGATGCGGCCTCGTGTCTTAAGGTCATGGAAGATGCGGCCTCGTGTCTTAAGGTCATGGAAGATGCGGCCTCGTGTCTTAAGGTCAGGGAAGATGCGGCCTCGTGTCTTAAGGTCAGGGAAGATGCGGCCTCGTGTCTTAAGGTCAAGGAAGATGCGGCCTCGTGTCTTAAGGTCAAGGAAGATGCGGCCTCGTGTCTTAAGGTCAGGGAAGATGCGGCCTCGTGTCTTAAGGTCAGGGAAGATGCGGCCTCGTGTCTTAAGGTCAGGGAAGATGCGGCCTCGTGTCTTAAGGTCAGGGAAGATGCGGCCTCGTGTCTTAAGGTCAGAGAAGATGCGGCCTCGTGTCTTAAGGTCAGGGAAGATGCGGCCTCGTGTCTTAAGGTCATGGAAGATGCGGCCTCGTGTCTTAAGGTCAGGGAAGATGCGGCCTCGTGTCTTAAGGTCAGAGAAGATGCGGCCTCGTGTCTTAAGGTCAGGGAAGATGCGGCCTCGTGTCTTAAGGTCAGGGAAGATGCGGCCTCGTGTCTTAAGGTCAGGGAAGATGCGGCCTCGTGTCTTAAGGTCAGGGAAGATGCGGCCTCGTGTCTTTAACGTCAGGGAAGATGCGGCCTCGTGTCTTAAGGTCAGGGAAGATGCGGCCTCGTGTCTTTAAGGTCAGGGAAGATGTGGCCTCGTGTCTTAAGGTCAGGGAAGATGCGGCCTCGTGTCTTTAAGGTCAGGGAAGATGTGGCCTCGTGTCTTTAAGGTCAGGGAAGATGCGGCCTCGTGTCTTAAGGTCAGGGAAGATGTGGTCTCGTGTCTTTAAGGTTAGGGAAGATGCGGCCTTGTGTCTTTAAGGTCAGGGAAGGTGTGGCCTCGTGTCTTAAGGTCAGGGAAGATACCATTTTAGTCTTATCAACTTTCACCGCATCTCCTCAGTAGTTTGGATGACTCTTGCCGGGCGGAGTGTAAGAAGGTGAAGTGTAGTAATGGAAGAAGGGTGTTTGGCTGCTCCCTAGACAAAAGAGTGTTAGGAACGGTGATGGGAGTAGTGGGATAGATTTGATAGACGGAGAGGTAGGTAGGTAGATAGATAGATAAATGGCTGGATGGATGGATGAATAGGTAGCTCGGTGGATGGATGGACGTACGGATGAATGAATAGATAGGTAGATAGATAGATGGATGGATGGACGGACGGATGGATGAATGGATAGCTAAATAGATGGATGGATAGATAAAGAGGTTGAGAGAGAGAGAGGAGGGTAGAAGGGAGAAGAGGGGAGAGAGGAGAAATATGGGAAAGCAGGGAAAGAGGGAGGGAGGGAGGAAAATGTATGGGAGGAAAGGAGGGGGAGGGTACGTACGGTTGGACGGAGAGAGAGAGAGAGAGAAGGGAGTAAGAGACATATGAGAGAGAGAGAGAGGGGGGGGGGAATATAAAGATTGAAAGAAAATATGGCAGAAAAGGAACGGAAAAAGGGAGTAAGGGAAGACAGGGTTAAAAAAAAGCTATTGACGGAAGGAAGGAAGGAAGAGATGGAGGGAAGGAAGGAAGAGATGGAGGGACGGATGGAAGGAAAGAAAGAGGGAAGAAATAGAAGAAGGAATTATTGTTGTGTGAAGGGGATGTAAGGAAGTAGGAAGAGAAAAAAAAATGAGTGAAAGAAGGAGGAAAGGACGGACGGACGGAAGGAAGGAAGGTTGGAGAGAGGGAGAGAGAGAAGTGATGGAAAGAGGAGAGGAAGCAGGGAGAGAGAGAGAGAGAGAGAGAGTAACAAAAAAAAGTGATAACGGAGGAAGGGCACAGGGATTATGGAGATTAGTACAAAGTATGGCCAAAAAGTAAAGAAATAAAGGAAGGATGAAAAAATAGACATAGTAAGGAAATGAAGGAAGAATTAAGAAAAGGAAGGAGGAAGGGAGGGAGGGAAAGGAAGGAAGAAGTGAGGGAGGGATGGAAAGGAAGGAGGAAGAAAAAAGAGAGAAGAAAAGAAAAAACAAGGAAATGGGGAAGGAAGAAGAGAAGAGCAGAAGTTAAAAGATTAAATGAAGGAAGGCTTGAGAGAAGGAAGGATGGAAGGATTGGAAGAAGGAAGGATTGAAGGATTGAGAGAAGGAAGGATAGAAGGATTGAGAGAAGGAAAGATGGAAGGAAGGAAGAAAAGGAGGGAAGGGAGGAGCAAAGGAAGAAAGATACTGTAGGAGAAAGACAGAAGAGATAGAAAGAGAAAAAGAAGGAAGGGAGAAAGGAAGGATGGAAATGTGGATTGAGAGAAGGAGGGAAAGACGGAAAGAAGGAAGGAGGGAGAGAATATCGACTAAAAAAGAAGGATGAAAGTGAGAAAGAAATATAAAATTTGACACAAAGAAGGAGACATGATGTTGATTAAAGAAGGAAGTGAAGGAAAAAAAAAGGGTTAGTGACGAAGGAAGGAAGGAGCTGAGCAAGGGGTGGAGATGGGGGAAATATGAGAGAGAGAGAGAGAGAACCAAAGAGGAGAGAAAAGAAGGTAGGACAAAAAGAATGAAGGAAGGAGGACTAAAAATGATTTACGGGATTAGTTAGAAAATATGAGAGGGAGATAAGGAAGGAAGAAGAGATGAGACGGAAGGTAGGCAAGAAAGAGGAACAGAATGAGAAAAGAAAAGAAGGAAGGAGGAAGGAGCGTAAGAAAGAGAGGAGGAAGGAGCATTAGAATAAGAAATGAATGAGAAAAGGATGGAAAGGAAAAAAGACCAGAGAAACACGGAAGGAAAGCGAAAGAAACATGAAGACAGGGAAAAAATATCAAGAAAAAAGAATGGAAGGAAGAAAGAAAGATGGCTGAATGGAGGGAAGAAAAGACAGAATGTGAAGAAAAGAAGGAGGGAGGGAAGGAAGGGAGGAAAGTACGCCAAAAAGGAGGGAAAGGAAGCCAGGATTATGGAGGGAAGGAGAAAACGTGTCAGAGAAAAAGGAGGGAGGGAGGGAGGGAAGGAAGGAGGGAGGGAGGGAGGGAGAGAAAGCAGAATGATGGAGTGAGGTGGGGTGGAAAGTGGGAGACTTATGGCAGGAGGGAGGATATGACGGAGAGAGAGAGAGAGAGAGAGAGAGAGAGAGAGACGTTGTGCTTTATCTCCTTTTTCCATCTGTCTTTTATTCTCTCTCTCTCTCTCTCTCTCTCTCTCTCTCTCGAGCTCTCAGTTTATCAGTCTGTCTTTTTGTTCTGAGTATCGGTATCTATCTATTTATCTGTTACTGTCTGTCTATTTATCTGTCTATTACTGTCTGTCTATCTCTTTGGCGGTGAAAAATAAGGAAGGGACGACAGCAAACCCACCACATGACCCAAAATTGAGCCAGAAATGTGAGGACGATCAGCAATCATCCTAAATTTATTCTTCCCGGGTTTCCCTCAGTTCCCCCTTCAATCCAGCCCACCAATACCTGCGGGGGACCGGAACCCACCACCGCATGCCAGCCTCCTCTAATCTTTAATACCGCCACACCTGGTATATATCTGGGATATATCTAAAACCACCACACCACACCTGGGATATATTACCGCCACACCTGGGGGCTATAGAAGGCCAATATCCCATAGTACAGTCGCGAACGTAAATACCTGTCCACTTTACGATCACAAGCGAGACAGTGAACGATGATTATGAAAAACCCAGCGAGGCGACCTAAGGAATCGCACAAACTTTTCACAATATATCGTAAGTTTCATTAATTTTCGACTCAATGAAGAAACGATAATTTTGCCCGCGACTGTACCTTCTCAGAGGGTTATCAGGCCGTCTTCTGAGTCCTCCACAGCCTCAAGAAATCCGTGAGAAAGAATGAAGACGCTAGAACAGTGAAGCAACGTAAGGCGTAATCCAGCAATAGAATTCTCGGTTTCTTCATCAGAGAGAGAGAGGGGGGGGGGCGGTTAGAGGAAGGGAGAAAAATTGAGGGAGGGAAGAGAGAAAGGATAGAAAGGAATTATTAGACAGACAAGAAATGAAGGAAAAAGATAACAAGAAGAATAAAGAGAAATAGTAGAGAGAAACAAAAGAAAAAAGGGAAGGGAGAGAGAGAGAGAGAGAGAGAATGACATCATCTTTCCCTGTCGTATATTCCATCTCGGTATCCTGTGTCTCGTCGCGCTTTCTCTCTCTCTCTCTCTCTCTCTCTCTCTCTCTCGAATATGTATTACGTCTCGAGTAAGTAATGTGTGTGTGTGTGTGTGTGTGTGTGTACTTTATGTGCGTGTCTCTGTGTGCGTGTGTGCGGGCAGTGTAGGCGTGTTTATGTGTGTGCGTGTCGATGTGTGCACTAACCCTAATTATGTAAATAAAGCTGTTATACTCGTTAGCCCAGGAGGTACACATAGACGCACACAAGCTTGGGTACACAGGCATACGTGCACACGGGCACCATTACACACACACACACACACACACACACACACACACACACACACACACACACACACACACTATCTCAAAGAGACAGGTGATGTGTTTTCTTTCATATAATGCCACCAGGAGTCGTAGCCGGGTCAGCCTACCTGTAAAATACCTGTGAAAGCCTAGCCACAGGGCCCTACACAATATATTGGTAACTAGAAAGCACTCAGAAATTGCATACCCCCGCCAATGCCATTGTAGGATCCGGATCCTCCCCAAAGTGTAATCAATTCTGTCTTGGCCCGTGGCCACCCATCCACAGAATTTCATTCAATTCATTGAGAAGTTTTGGAGATATTGTGTGGGAAAAAAAAAAAAAAAAAAAAAAAAATCCAGGCTCCGGATCGCCACCAAAATCTAATAGATTGTTCCTTGGGCCATACCCTACCCCTCAAATAAATAAATAAATAAATAAATAAATAAATAAGTAAAAAATCAGTAAAATCCGTTCATAACTTTTTGAGATCCTGCCAACAGACAAACAAACTTAACGTTGAAAAAAAAAAAAATAACATCCTTAGGGGAGGTATTAAGGAAATGAATATTTGATGAAACGTCTGCTTTCGTGTTTTTCCTTCTGCTTTTGGATCCTACTCGTTTCATATACCGGTATGCATGGGATGATGATGATGATAATGATGAAGATGATGATGATGATGGTGGTTGTAGTGACGATGATGATGGTAGTGGTGATAATGATGTTAGATTTGATAATGATGGTGATGATGATGATGATGATGGTAGTCAGGTCATGATGATGATAATGATGATGATGGTAGTGGTGATAACGATGATGATGATGGTGAAGGTGGAAATTAATAAAAAAATGCAAATGCTTAGAAGAAATAAAATAGATAATTGTAAGTCATGGACAGTATAATATGATTTTAAAAACGTTGCCTGGTCATTTATTTTAGTTTATTTATTTATTTATTTTTGGACCTAACAGTGACGTTGTGAACCAAGTATTTTGAACGTCAGGCGAAGGTATTTGGACTGTCATAATGTTACCTTTTTTTCTGTTATTCTTTTCTGTATTTTTCGTTCTTTTTTATTTTTTGCTTTCAGCGGCAGGAAGTGGAATGAGATTTGTGCTCTCTCTCTCTCTCTCTCTCTGAAGGGATTAGTGCAGATTTCTTAACACTTTCGCTGCGACTGATCTTATTATAAGAATATATTATGAGAGAGAGAGAGAGAGAGAGAGAGAGAGAGAGAAAGGGCAAGAGAATGCAAAGAATAAAAGTAAAAAGCATCATGACCACCTTCCAAACACCTGACGTGGGCGGACGGCTAAAACACACACACACACACACACACACACACACACACACACACAGGAACGTGATTTAAGGTTCCTAAAGGGTAAATGATCTCTAGCCCAGAAAAACACCCCCCAAAAACACCCCCCTGGTCCCTGGGGAAGTGATACGCCCCCGCCCAGTGCCTCACGCTTGGGTATAGGAAGGGAAAAGATTTTGGAACGTAAGGTGAGAAATGTATGTGGAAGTTGTGAGGGAAAAGATTTTGAGTTTAGAGCGAGAATTGCATGTGAAAATTGTGTCGTAGTGGCTGTGTTTGTGAAGTTACATAGAGGCTGCACTAGACGCTCACCTGGCCCAGTCTGCCGGTGTGGGCGTGGTTGTGGCGTTTGGAGTAGGAAGTGAATAAGTGATGACACAGCCTTCCTCCTCAACACACAAGGAATCGGCCCTGTGGGTGGAAGAGCAGCATTATAGATGGACCTGCCTATGTATTTTATGTCATTAGGGAACATTTTTGGAACACATGATGGGACATGCTACTTTACTTTCCTTAACATCCGGCCCTGGGTAAGATTGAACTAAGAGGAGTGGAAGGGACACATGTAGCAGTTTTTATTTCTTTATTCGGTTATTCATTGTTTACAGGAATAATTTTGAAGCGAAGGATATAGCCTGTGGGATGGAGCTGAGAGTTTTGAAGGCTTGAACGATGGGGGAATGAGTGGAAGGCCAGGAAACGTTTAATCCAGCCTAGAATAGAACGTTTTTAGAAGAGACCGTTTGCTATGCATCTTTAACTCTGCACTCCGATGACCGGTTGTAATTCTCGCTACATTCAGACGATTTTATTCTTCTTAGGTTAGACTTCAGGTTAGAGGTTAGATTCAGTCTTCATTAACTTTCAATAAGAGATATTTAAAGGTGCATAAAATCGTCTTGTGGTGGGCTGATGGGAATGAAGAAGACGTCATCAGATCACTGCAGGAGTGGCGTACAGTCGTGGTCAATAATCCCTTTACACGCCTGGGAGTACGTAACGAATAAAGAGATGCCAACCCTTCCACCCCTCCTGCTAATTACAGGTTAATGTAATACGGCCTTATTAAGCAGAAAATCCGGCATTATCTGATATTAAGGGGGGACTAAGACAATGCTAATTACTCTCAGGTATTAAGAATTCACACACACACACACACACACACACACACACACACACACACACACACACACACACACACACACACACACACACACACACATTTTTCAGCTGACGGGAGGATTTTTCGAGCTGAGGTTAAAAGATGCAGTTTGTATTGATTAATTTACTAGAGATTCTCATAAACTGAATAAAGTCGCCTGAAAGCTGCAAGAATGGGAAGTACGTCGTCGGATTTAAGGGGTTAGGCGCGTATTCTCGGTAGTTAACGAAGCTCCCTAACACCTCTTCCTTATCGATTTATTTTTGGAGACTTCTGACTAAGATCGTTTTTTGTGTTATTTATGCAGAGTGTAGTGCTATTGAAATGACAGGTAACACAGAAGAGGACGTCAGGGTGTAAAGCAAGCAAAATAAATCGCTTGGGAAGAGGCGTTAGGGTTCCCCATTTATGCAGAGTGCAGTGATATTAGAATGATTTTACACAGAAGACGGCAGGGTGTAAAGCAAGCAAAATAAATTGCTTAGGAAGAGGTGTTAGGATAGAACCGTTTTCACCTTAACCCCCCCCCCCACCTCACAGACCAGGAGGGAATGGTGGTGGTGTAATTCAAAGCACACTCGGCCCGCAATCGACAGGTCCCGGGTTCAGTTTCCGGATCGACCTTTAGGCAGGGTATCTCGTCAGTGCAGTCACACCTCATACAGAAATGGGGACCTGTATTTCAAAGCAGTGGTTGCGTGTCGTAGTATGGGGGATTGTTTGTTGGGTATTTTCCTCTCTCTCTCTCTCTCTCTCTCTCTCTCTCCACATTAACTTGCCTTAATTTAACTATGTCTATCTTCAGTGCTAAGTTGTAACAATAAGGTTAACCCTGGAATACGATGCTAGTCACGAAGAAGTGCAATGGGTAGGATGTAGAGCTGTTGTATTGTGATGTTCAGAGCTACGTGGAATAAGCTGCAAAAGGGTGACAGTCTGGGCCAAGTTAAGATAAAAGAACTATAGATACGGGCATCTTACCCTTTCGTCCTTGTTTACCCACGAGAATGTGTGTGTGTGTGTGTGTGTGTGTGTGTGTGTGTGTGTGTGTGTGTGTGTGTGTGTGTGTGTGTGAATAACAGCTTAAGATATGTGTGTGTGTGTGCGTGTGTGTAGGAGCTTAAGATATCATTCTCTTTGTCCAGGGTTTAAAGCTCTTGGTGAGAGAACATAAAAGTTGGGAGATATGGGAAGTGGTAGAGGGGAGGGGAGGGACGACGGAGGGGAGGAAAGGGGAGGTACGAAGGAGGGGGAGGGACAGAGGAGGGAAGGGGAAGAGAGTGGAGGGGAGGAAAAGGACACAAGCAAGCAGTGAACAAGTAATGCACAGAGAAGAAGTTGGAGAGAGAGAGAGAGAGAGAGAGAGATCCAAGGACCCAGCCACTTCCCGGGTTCTCTGCTAAAATGAATGTAAACGTTTGACTTGGGAAAAATAAATAAATAAATAAATAAATAAAGTAAGGACGTTCTCGGTCTGATGGGGTTAATTGTTTCCCCAACCCTTCCTGGTCTCTCCTAATAAAATCGTCTGGAGATAGCGATAATATGAATAATAAAAAACTAAAGACGTCCTCTGGGTGAAAAGGTTAATGTTGGTAATACTATAGACTTTATTCCTTACGTCTTTACTTCGATGATGCCTTAGTCTTTAATTCTGGCCCCCAAACGGACGATTTTGTTGAGCTTAGGAAAATTGTCTTCTAGGAAAGGAGTAAGTAAAGGGTGCATCTGTAGTAAAGGAATTATTTAAGGCTGCATCTAAGGCTACATCTCTAGTAAAGAATTTAGTAAAGAGCACATCTCTAGTAAAGGAATAAGTCTAACCCCTAAGCCTTAAAAGTCTCCTAATCTTAAATCGTTCCTTCTTAGCAAAAATAAATTAGACAGTGTTACCTGGCGTTAATGGAGGTAATAAATTGATTTGGAAATGTTAAAATGGTAACTGACAAGGGGACAGGTAGGAATGTAGGGCTTACCTTGGTGGTAAAAAAAAGTGGGCTGTGTATTGTGTTGTAAATTGTGGTGTGTGTGTGTGTGTGTGTGTGTGTGTGTGTGTGTGAGAGAGAGAGAGAGAGAGAGAGAGAGAGAGAGAGAGAGAACAAATTACGGGGTGTGGACACAAGGGAGGGTGCAAGTGAATTTAATTTGTATTTTAGTGTTGGTGCATAATTGACACACTGTTGTTCGTTTATATTCTTGCCACATACATACACACACATACATACGTACATACACACACACATACATACATACATACACACATACATTATACATACATACAGACAGACACAGACAGACACCTACATACCGGTACATACGTGCATACATAAATCATTCATACAGACACAGACACAATTACATACATGCGTACATACATACATACACCAGACATCTACACACACATTTTGTTCTCTTTTATGCCTTCAGTCGCTTCTCATGCCTTACTTGTGAAATTTAACATACTTAAAGATAAAGTTAAAATCACCTTGCAATATTTAACAAAACCAACATAACAACATGAAAGTTAATTATGCGGTTAACACGAGAGTGGTAGCACTGGAGAAAATATAAAGTTAAAACATTAGAATAAGTTAACATTACATTTAACATTACAGATAACGTGACAGAGTTGATGTTAAAGAAGACTCAGATCACAAATGTAAATATACGGAAAGATACTATTAACTTTTGTGTTACTGTTAGAGGAACTGAATATTTGAGTTAAAAGCATAAATAGTTAACACTGCAATTAACAATAGATTTAACACTACGGAGATGATATTGGTGTTACTCTTAGTGTTAACATTTGTGGAGGTTAACATGACAGAGGTTGGTTTAGGAAATGCTAATGTTATAATCAGCAGTAGAAATTATTGTGAGAGATAACATTAGCTTCAACAGCAGGTATTTTGACAGTAAAGTTACCATGAGAGAGAGAGAGTACCATGCCATTCTGTCTGTGTTTGTCAGTGACTGTGTGCGTTTACCTCATAATTTGTCTGTGATGAACGTACGTGTGTGTGTGTGTGTGTGTGTGTGTGTGTGTGTGTGTGTGTGTTGTGCGCTTGCTTTTATATGTTTGTAATTGTGTGTGTGTGTGTGTGTGTGATTTTGTGTATATATTGTATATGTAACTGCTTATGGTTATGTGCTTATTTATGAGTGTGTGTGTGTGTGTGTGTGTGTGTGTGTGTGTGTGTGCACTAGATAGACGTACAGTATGTGCGTGTATAAATATATGCTTAACATTTCTAACCTCCATCAGCTTACCTACTTACCTACCTACCTTCCTACCTACTTCCTCATTCCTTCACCTTTTTTTAGCTGTTAGTCAGCCTTCTAACCTGCCTACCTACCTACCTTCCTACCCACCCACCCACCTACCTGTCTGTCTACCTAGTTACCCAACAACCTACCTACTTACCTACCTACAAAATCCTTCCTCACTGCCTACCTACCCACCTACCTACAGTACCTTCCAACTTCCCAACCTGGCTACCAACATACCTACCTACCTTTCTACTTACCTGCCTACCTCTTGTACTCATTTTTCACGTCTTCGCTTAATTTGTACTTCCTAGGGACCTACAGTACTTACCTACTGACCAAGTCCCATTATTCCTACTTACATACCTTATTATTTTTATTTAGTAATCTTCACAGGTGGAGAGAGAGAGAGAGAGAGAGAGAGAGAGAGAGAGAGAGAGAGAGTATTCTAGGTGACATAATTTTTGTGCCCATAAATAGCCTCAAGATAATTATGCACGTGTGTCCCATATTAAAACACACACACACACACACACACACACACACACACACACACACACACACACACACACACACACACACACACACACACACACACACACACACATTTCCGACCAACTGTTAAAACAGGAGTTGCTGTTTTCTCTGTCTTTCTTATACACAGTTGATCGCGTTTGGAAGTCTGCCTCATCTCGTCTTTCTCTGCCTGTGACTCCCGGACATGAAAATGAAATTTACGGAAATGAGAAATCTGCTTTGACACTTGCCGTTCTCAGTATTTGGTTTTTTCTTTACACACACACACACACACACACACACACACACACACACACGTTCTGTCTATCTATCTATCTATCTACACACACACACACACACGTTCTATCTATCTATCTATCTATCTACACACACACACACACACGTTCTATCTATCTATCTATCTATCTACACACACACACACACACACACGTTCTATCTATCTATATGTATCTATCTATCTATCTATCTATATATGTCTCGATATATTGTGAAGGGAATATTGTGTGAGTCCAGTGGTTCGGTATTCCCAAAAGATCATATATATATATATATATATATATATATATATATATATATATATATATTACGAAGGAAGTACTATGTGACTGTGTACCTATATATTATGAAGGAAGTACTATGTGACTGAGTGCTGTGGTACAGTACTCCCAAAGGATCAGTCGTGCTGTCTGTAATTATTGGTAATGAAAGCAGCAGGTGAGCTCATAAGGCACTAACTACCTCAGCCACCCGCACCCTCACCGTTACCCTCCTCACCCACACCTTCACCCTCACCCTAACCCTCCTCACCCTTACCCTCCTCACCCTTACCCTCCTCACCCTTACCCTCTCTGACTCTCTCATACCACTACCTCACTCTGACTCCCCTTCATCCTCCCCTCACCCACTTCCTCACCTTCACTCCCAGTCTCCCTTCTCTCTCCTCTCTGTCTCTCACACACACCCCTCCCCTCTCCTCGCTTTCCCCTCAACTCGCTGTCCCTCACCACTACCTCACTCCCCCTCCCCCTCCCCTCCCCTCCCCTCCCCTCCCGCCGCTGTCCGTCACACTCATAATACTTTCACCCTCTGCCTTCATGTTCCGCCACACATTAAATTATTAAAATATTTCCACTTCGCTGTGCCTGCATTCCACCATACCTTACCCTGTCTGTTTGGCTTCTGTGTATGTGTGTGTGTGTGTGTGTGTGTATGTATGTATGTGTGTGTGTATGTATGTGTGTGTGTGTGTGTGTGTGTGTGTGTGTGTGTGTGTGTGGGATGGAGTCGAAATTTCCAAAGGCTTGAAAGGTGAATGAAAGGATATGCGACCAGTTTTTCGTGCCACCTATACCGATAGTTTTTCTTCTGCTTTTGTGTTTTCCTTTTTCTGGACCCTGCCCACCACATACCACGGTGAGGGAATGAGGCTAGAATGAGACTAGAATGTTGCTGCTGATGATGTCAGGCCACAGTACACGGTAACAACTGTACCATACCACCCTTGTACAATTGCACCGTCATTATAACGCAACAGGCATGCAAATCACCAGAATTACGCATTTAAGTCAGCTTCATGTGTATTAACCCCTTCAGGACGATGGCATCTTTTCTAATTATGTTCTTGCTGCCTCAGAATGTTTTTGTTTTTTTTTTATTAAATTTAGAAGAGGTAGTGTTCAGGAAGTAAGTATGGCTGTCGCTGAGAAGAGACGTGCATATGAAGTGTGGCTGCAGAGGAAGGATGAGATGTCATATGAAAGGTATAAGGAGAAGAGGAATAGAGCGAGAAGGGCTGTGCGTGATGCTAAAGTGGCAGCAGATGAGAGGTGGGGTAGGCGGCTGACAGAGAATTTTCAGCAGAATAAGAAAATGTTTTGGAAGGAGGTGAAAAGGGTGCGAAAGGGAGAGTCTGGGAAGGAAGAACGAGTAAAAGCAGAGGATGGAAGGATGTTAATTGAGATGGATGCAGTAAGGAAGAGATGGGCAGAGTATTTTGAAAGATTGTTAAATGTAGAGGAGGAAAGGGTGGCTGAGATTGTGGCGGATGGAAGGGTGCAAGGAATAAATGTGTTGGGAGAGTTGAATGATTCTTTGATCACGAAGGAGGAAGTGGAGAAGGCAGTAAAGGAGATGAAAGCAGGGAAAGCTGCAGGTATGGATGGGTGTGCTGTGGAATGCCTGAAGGAAGGTGGAGTGACTATTGTTGACTGGTTAGTAAGATTGTTGAATGTGTGCTTTGAGAAAGGTATGGTGCCAATTGACTGGGCAAGTGCTTGTGTGGTCCCGTTGTATAAAGGCAAGGGTGATAAGTATGAATGTACTAGCTTTAGGGGTATAAGTCTGTTGAGTGTTGTAGGTAAGGTGTATGGTAGAGTGTTAATTATGAGAGTTAGAGAGGGTACAGAGGGAGTAATTAGTGATGAGCAGTGTGGCTTTAGGAGAGGGAGGGGATGCGTTGATCAGGTGTTTGCTGTGAGACAAGTGTGTGAAAAGTATTTAGCGAAAGGCAAGGATGTGTTTTGGGCATTTATGGATTTAGAGAAAGCGTATGATAGAATTGATAGGGAGGCTTTGTGGACTGTTTTAAGATTGTATGGACTTGATGGTAGGTTACTAAAAGGGGTGAAAAGTTTTTATGTAAATAGTAGAGCGTGTGTAAGAGTGGGAAATGCTGTGAGTGATTGGTTTCCTGTGAGAGTGGGGCTGCGACAGGGATGTGTGATGTCGCCTTGGTTGTTTAATATTTACATGGATGGTGTTGTAAGGGAGGTGAATGCAAGAGTTTTAGGTGGTCTGAGTCTGGTAAATGTTGATGGAGGAGAGTGGAATCTGAAGAAGCAGCTGCTGTTTGCAGATGATACTGCACTGGTGACTGATTCAGAGGAGAGATTGAGACAGTTGGTAGAGGAGTTTGGAAGGGTGTGTGAAAGGAGGAAATTGAAAGTAAATGAGAATAAGAGTAAAGTGATGAAGTGTACGAGGTTGATAGATGGTAGGGGGATGAATATAGTTTTGAATGGTGAGTTGCTTGAGGAGGTAGATTGTTTTAAATATCTAGGGTCACATGTTGCTGTGGATGGAAGAATAGATGCAGAAGTGAAGTTTAGAATAAATGAAGTAGGAAAGGTGCTGGGAGGAATGAAAAAAGTGTTTAAATGTCGTTCGCTTAGAATGGATGTAAAGAGAAGGCTGTATGAGGGTGTTGTGGTACCGACTGCATTATATGGGT
The DNA here is from genome assembly GCF_032717465.1 of Coenobita brevimanus. NCBI lineage: Eukaryota > Metazoa > Arthropoda > Malacostraca > Decapoda > Coenobitidae > Coenobita > Coenobita brevimanus. The sequence goes on from NC_137015.1 coordinate 37,180,907, forward strand.
CTGAAACATGGAATATGGGTGTAGCAGAGAGGAAAAGTTTGAATGTAATGGAGATGAGATGTCTGAGGAGTATGTGTGAGGACGTGGTATTGATCGGGTGCGAAATGATGAAGTGCGAGCGACAACTGGAGTTGTTCGGGAGATGGCTGGTAGAGTTGAGCAGAGGGTGTTGCAATGGTTTGGGCATATGGAGAGAATGGATAATGAGCGATTGGTGAAAAAGATAACTAGATCTGATGTGAGAGGTGTAAGGCTGAGAGGAAGACCACGAATAGGATGGATGGACAGTGTGAAGAGAGCGCTGGATGCGAGAGGGATGTCTGTTGAGCAAGGAAGAGTGGCTGTGCGTGACAGAAATAAATGGAGAGAAATTGTGAATGAATAAGTGATGACGCAGCCCTGAGGGAATATTCTCCCGCATTTGGTCTGATCAGCTAGTCAGGTCAGGTGCGGGTAAGGGGATGGGTCTGTTATGATGTGGCAGGGGTAAACCAGTTCTGCTGTCGGGCCCTGCTGCGGATGTCACTGATTGCATTGCCCAGTTGACCCTTGTGCGGTGTGGTGCGGTGAGGATCTGTCCGTTCCCCCCTTTGGGGCTAAGATGCGAATGAATGTGTTTGAATGGATGAGTAAATGGAGAGTGAGTCGTCCTGTCTCGGCTACCTCCCTTTCCTTGGGGGAAGCAGCCTAGGTATATAGATAGATAGATAGATAGATAGTGTTCAGCGAAGTGGGGAAAGTACACCCTGTTAAGATGACTGTTTTAGGTGGGTCATTAAGGTGTAAGTCAGAGGAGGGGAAGCAAGAAATGAGTGGGAATGGGTGGAAAGAAGTGGGTGGGATTGGGTGAAACGGTGGTGGGTGGTGGGGCAGAGCAGGACGAGTATACCCTGTGAAGATGGAGATCGTACGTGTAGCGGGGTTGACGGTGGGAGGGTAAAAGTCAAAATTTGTCACATGATTTTGATGTGGGGTTAGAAAAAGGTGAGGGATGGAGAGGAGTGGGCGGGACTGACTGGGGTGGTGGCAGGTCATGGTCATCGAAAGGGAAGTATACCCTGTGAAGATGACATATTAGGGTGGCCGTAGTGGGCTCGGCGATGTTCTAAGTCAATGTTTTCTCCAAGAAGAGCTAGAAGAAGAAAGTAAATGCTCTCACGCTCCTAGTTTTTCGCGACACAGGTAGAAAAGATATTATAACTGAGGAGATTGACCATTGCACTCCTATGACCAGTTGTGTGTGTGTGTGTGTGTTTTAGAGAATGAGAGAGAGAGTTTTGTGTGTGTGTGTTTTAGAGAGAGAGAGAGAGAGGGAGGGAGTTTGTGTGTGTGTGTGTGTGTGTGTGTGTGTGTGTGTGTGTGTGTGTTCTATCCTCAGACGATTTTCTTAAGTTTAGTGTGAGGCTTTCCGAACTGGAGGGGTGTGACACAACATTTATAATCCCCCTCACCACAAGATCTCCCTCACGCTGAAAGAAATCGTCTGGAGGTAGGAAGAATAAACAGTAAACCAAGTGACCGGATTAAAAAGGTTAATGGAGTCAAATAACACAATTGTACACCTCTTCATTCACTACCGGATCATTTTTTTAATCTTGAGGGAGCCATCTGGTAGTAAAGGGGTTCGGGAAGGACAATTCTAATCCTAGTAAATCAAATAGTCTTTCTTGAGATCAGTAAAATAGTCAGGAGGTAGTGAGAATAATGAAAAAAATAAAGTTATGGAGAGGAGGAAGTCAGGCAAATCAGTTGGGTGACGTCTTGATATTTCTTGTCGTTCCTTAGTTTATTTCACCAAGATATAAGAAAGTTTAAGCAGTAGGTTTTATATGTGGCTTCAGTTCATCCCTTCACTACTACAATTGACCAGAATCTTTGAATTAAATCGTCTAGAGAAAGCAAGAATAAGGGGGAAAAAAAAGTGTTAGTACTGATGTTGTCGATGTAGCTGTTTCCTCGTCCTTTCTCTCCCTCCCCCCGCCGTCTTAGTGAGTCATGAGGCGCCTTCCAAGGAGCATATAATAAAGCAGTGTGACCTAAGATGTGCCCCCCCCCCTCCTTCCTGAGTGCTGTTGCAAGAATCACGATGCAATCACGGAACCACAACAAAAACACACACTATTTTTTTAAGACACTTGATATTGTGAAGCGCTTTTCTTTCTTTTTTGTCTCTCTTCCTGTCTTTATTTATTTGTTTATTTATTTATTTACTTTACTTTTCTGGGAAGGGAAGGGTTTGTATCCACCAATATTACTGACACACATGTAACCTTTTCTTAATTTTCCCCCACATTGTGCCATCTTGAGTGCATTTTTTATTTTATTTTTTACCAGCGCTGTAATGTGTGCAACTTAGGCATTTATAACTCTCTCTCTCTCTCTCTCTCTCTCTCTCTCTTCATTCCCCTATCCACCTCCCTCCCAGTTCTGTTCCCTACTCCTTTCCTTCCTCCGTGAACAGGTAATAACATAAAGATGCATAAACAAATGTTCCAGGTGTATTAATAGCATCAGCAGGTAATATCAATAGGTGTGTAATCAACAGGTGGTGTACAAGGCGGCAGAGAGAGAGGACTATGGTGATTGGACGTTACACCTGCGCTACTCACAACCCAGGGATAGTGGACCGTATAAGTGTCAGGTTAATTCACAGCCCAAGATAGCACGGACGGTTTACCTCACTGTTACAGGTAAGTGAGAGAGAGAGAGAGAGAGAGAGAGAGAGAGAGAGAGAGAGAGAGAGAGAGAGAGAGAATGTTCAGTTGTGTATTTTTGTCAGCTTGTATAACTTTCTGTGTCTGTGTGTACAATTGTGTTTCTTTATTTTGTGTGTGTGTACGTGGATATATTTGTCCTTGTGTGTTTCTTATAGGAAACACACACACACACACACATACACAAAGGAAAGATGGGGAGGAGATGGGATCCAGATGGCCACTAAAACGGGAGCCCCTGCCACCAGCTTTCCCTACTCCCCGAAATTACTGCCCTGTTCGACTGGTGCTCCTCTCCCCTCGTATGTATATCTGTGTATGTGTGTATTCATGTGTACTTTTCTGCCTGTGCGTATATGGTCTTATATGCCTATATGTGTATATTTTTGTATACTTTTTTACCTGTGTGTACCTGGTGCTGATGTCCCTTCATATGTATACCTGTATGTGTGTTTTCATGTGTACTTTTCTGCCTGTGCGTATGTGGTCTTGTATACGTGTGTGTGTATAATGTGTATAATTTTTTACCCGTGTGTACCTGATGCTTCTGTCCCTTCATATGTATACCTGTATGTGTGTATTCATGTGTACTTTTCTGCCTGTGCGTATGTGGTCTTGTATACGTATGTGTGTATTTTTTGTATAATTTTTTACCTGTGTGTACTTGATGCTGCTGTCCCTTCATATGTATACCTGTATGTGTGTATTCGTGTGTACTTTTCCTCCTGTGTGTCTGTAGTCTTTCCTGTGCAGAATCTTGTGACATCAGTAAGAATAAGATAATAAAAACACATCATCGGTGTGAAGAGATAAACATTACCGGCTCCTTTGACTCAGCTGAATAAAATCGTCTGGAGGTAGATGGAAAATACTGGAGTTAAAGGTGAGGTGATTACTTACAGGTAGGCGCAGGTAATTAGGGAGGTGAGGTTACTAAGAGCATACCTGATGGCTTAATTAGACCACCACACCTGTCATTTACACCAGAGAGAG
>NC_137015.1:37187113-37382304 GCF_032717465.1 Coenobita brevimanus
GTGGTGGTGGGATGTTGGTAGTTGTGGTTGTTATGGTTGTGGTAGTGGTGGTGGGATGTTGGTAGTTGTGGTAGTTATTATTGTTATGGTTGTGGTTGTGATGGTCGTCATTATAGTTGTGGTTGTGAAGCTTGTGGTTGCGTATGTGGTTGTAGTTTTTATTGTGCTGAAGAAATTACAGATATCACCAAAATAGTAATGATAATCTTGATATGAAATGGTTGTACAGTAATGGTGGTAGTCGAAGTGATTAGGTTAAAGTTGCAGTGGTTGGTGTAATGAAATAGACATAATTAGGACCGTACAAATAGGCTAGTTGTAATTACCTCTTTGTTGGTTTATTATGCATTAGTGGTAACAATAGTGGTGGTGGTTGTAAATGTTGGTAGTTGTGGTGGTGGTGGTTGCAGTGTTATTTGTGAATGATGTAATTGAGATTTTTACTGAAATTATTATCATGAAGTGGTACATTGTATTTAGTGGTTTTGATAATGATGTATATGAGAAATTGTGTGCTGTATATGTGAGTGAGACTGATGATGGGAGGAGGCATGCAAAGCCAAGATGTTGATGGATGGACATGATGAGTGAACGTGTGAATGTGCAAATAGTGAAAGGTGATGAAGCAAAATAACTGTATAAATAAATAAGACGTACTGTGGGGAATGCAGAATGGGTAAAAAAAAAAAAAAAAAAAAAAGTCGAGGTTAATTTTCCCCACCCCTCCACAGAAATGGGTAAACTCTGCGGATTTGTGTTGCCACCTTTCACTAAATGTGTATTGGTTTGGCTGACGTTTGACCTCATAAAACCCTATAAAGGACCTTAATCGAGAGAGATAGAGATAGATAGATAGCTAGATAGATAGATAGAGAGAGAGAGAGGTATTTGCCCATGGAATAATTGTACCAAGTTTAAAGTGAATTGGTGAATAAATGAAAGAATGGCAGCAAAGAGAAAGGTGTTTGGAGAAAGAAAGACTGAAAGAAAGAAGAAAGTGAGAAAATGTAGTACAGCCTCCATCGTACTGTAGAAAAAAAATGCTTGAAAAATGTATACAGATGCACAGGACATGGCGCTACCTGTATTTTTTCCTGATAGTCGACGGAATTGCCCTCATCTCACAGGTGTTGTGTTGCATACTTTTGTGTGTGGATGGTTTACCTGTGGAGTGGATGGTTTAACTGTGGATTGTGTGTGGATGGTTTGTGGAGTGAATTGTGTGTGTGGATGATTTAACTGTGGAGTGGATGGTTTAACTGGAGTGGATTGTGTGGATGGTTTAACTGGAGTGGATTGTGTGGATGGTTTAACTGGAGTGGATTGTGTGGATGGTTTAACTGGAGTGGATTGTGTGGATGGTTTAACTGGAGTGGATTGTGTGTGTGGATGGTTTAACTGTGGAGTGGATTGTGTGGATGGTTTAACTGTGGAGTGGATTGTGTGGATGGTTTAACTGGAGTGGATTGTGTGGATGGTTTAACTGGAGTGGATTGTGTGGATGGTTTAACTGGAGTGGATTGTGTGTGTGGATGGTTTAACTGTGGAGTGGATTGTGTGGATGGTTTAACTGTGGAGTGGATTGTGTGGATGGTTTAACTGGAGTGGATTGTGTGGATGGTTCAACTGGAGTGGATTGTGTGGATGGTTTAACTGGAGTGGATTGTGTGTGTGGATGGTTTAACTGTGGAGTGGATTGTGTGGATGGTTTAACTGGAGTGGATTGTGTGGATGGTTTAACTGGAGTGGATTGTGTGGATGGTTTAACTGGAGTGGATTGTGTGGATGGTTTAACTGGAGTGGATTGTGTGTGTGGATGGTTTAACTGGAGTGGATTGTGTGTGTGGATGGTTTAACTGTGGAGTGGATTGTGTGGATGGTTTAACTGGAGTGGATTGTGTGGATGGTTTAACTGTGGAGTGGATTGTGTGGATGGTTTAACTGGAGTGGATTGTGTGTGTGGATGGTTTAATTGTGGAGTGGATTGTGTGGATGGTTTAATTGTGGAGTGGATTGTGTGGATGGTTTAACTGTGGAGTGGATTGTGTGGATGGTTTAACTGTGGAGTGGATTGTGTGGATGGTTTAACTGTGGAGTGGATTGTGTGGATGGTTTAACTGGAGTGGATTGTGTGAGTGGATGGTTTAACTGGAGTGGATTGTGTGAGTGGATGGTTTAACTGGAGTGGATTGTGTGAGTGGATGGTTTAACTGGAGTGGATTGTGTGAGTGGATGGTTTAACTGGAGTGGATTGTGTGAGTGGATGGTTTAACTGTGGAGTGGATTGTGTGGATGGTTTAACTGGAGTGGATTGTGTGGATGGTTTAACTGGAGTGGATTGTGTGAGTGGATGGTTTAACTGTGAAGTGGATTGTGTGGATGGTTTAACTGGAGTGGATTGTGTGGATGGTTTAACTGGAGTGGATTGTGTGTGGATGGTTTAACTGTGGAGTGGATTGTGTGTGTGGATGGTTTAACTGTGGAGTGGATTGTGTGGATGGTTTAACTGGAGTGGATTGTGTGTGTGGATGGTTTAACTGTGGAGTGGATTGTGTGGATGGTTTAACTGTGGAGTGGATTGTGTGGATGGTTTAACTGGAGTGGATTGTGTGTGTGGATGGTTTAACTGTGGAGTGGATTGTGTGGATGGTTTAACTGGAGTGGATTGTGTGGATGGTTTAACTGGAGTGGATTGTGTGAGTGGATGGTTTAACTGTGGAGTGGATTGTGTGGATGGTTTAACTGGAGTGGATTGTGTGAGTGGATGGTTTAACTGGAGTGGTTTATGTGTGGATGGTTTAACTGGAGTGGATTGTGTGTGTGGATGGTTTAACTGGAGTGGATTGTGTGTGTGGATGGTTTGTGAAGTGGTTTGTGTGTGGATTCGAGTCTTTTGAAAGCTCTGTAGTTCTTGCAATTTTGTACTTTAGGGTGATTTTGATGATGATGATGATGAGGAGGAGGAGGAAGAGGAGGAGGAGGAGGAGGAGGGTTGCTGTGGTTATGGTTGATGTAGTAATTGTGGTAGGTGTGGTAGTAGTGGTAGTTTTTCAAGTGCCTTCCTGTTGTTGTTGTTGTTGTTGTTTTTGCTTTTACATGCCCTTTTTTTTTCATATACTTTCATCTGTGTTGCGTTTTTTTATTGTTATATTTACCGTTATTGTTATTTGTGTTGTTATGCGATTGTCGTGAGTTGTCGTCATTGATTTTGATGTTCTTGTAGTTATTGTTATTGTTGCTGACGGTACTGATGCCTTTATTTATTTATTTATTTATTTATTTTCTTATTTATTTTTTTCTTTATTGGTATTTATTTTTATGTATTTACTTTTTTATTTATTTTATTTATTTACTTATTTATTTTGTTACTGGTATTCTTTGTTCTTACTGTTTATTTTAATTTGTTTGCTGTTCTTTTTGTTGCTGATGTAACCGGAAGAGAGTATTTAACCCCTTCAGTCCGATAACGTGATCTTCATTTGAGAGAGAGAGAGAGAGAGGATAAATAAAATTGTATGGAGGTGACAAGGTTAAACTGAGAGAGAGAGAGAGAGAGAAACCAGTCTGGAGGCAGCAAGGATAAACTGAGAGAGAGGGAGAGAGATGGGATTGAAAGGGTTAAAGCCAGCTAAGGGTGTGAGAGGTGGGCAGTGTCAGCTTACCTGGAGAGAGAGAGAGAGAGAGAGAGAGAGAGAGAGGGTTAAATCCAGGTAAAGGTGTGAGAAGTGAGCAGTGTTGACCTACCTGTAGAGAGAGAGAGGGGAGGGGGGGTTTAAAGCCAGGTAAGGGTGTGAGAAATGAGCAGTGTTGACCTACCTGTAGAGAGAGAGGGTTAAATCCAGGTAAAGGTGTGAGAAGTGAGCAGTGTTGACCTACCTGTTGAGGGAAAGTCACGTGTACTCGGGGCCGTCAGCTGATCGATTGTAAACACAGATCAGCTGAGGAGGAGGTGACGGGGACAGTAAGAATAACACGTCGAATATTTTTGTTGTTGTTGTTGTTCTTGCCCTTGTTATAATAGTAGTAAAATGATTTGGAGAAGGGATGTAGGTAATTTGAGCAAAAATAATGCAAATGATGTTGTGAGTATTACCTGTGTTATTTGCAGAGTAAGTTGTGATCGTAATATTCATAATAATGCTGGTAATAAAAAACAATATAATAATAATAATAAATACTGAAACTTAAAACCTAATGAAGGTAATTAAGCCAGTAACACTCTTTCTCCACACAGGTAGCAGTTCCAGCTGTTATCTAAAGTGCTAATTGGTCGACCGAACCTCCCCTCTCATTACCCCCAAATTAGCCTCATTACCCGCCATTATCTCACAGCTCACACTACTGCCATCATAGTCAGCATTACTAATCACTACTACCATCACTCTGCGTTCTTATCGTCACACCACAACACACTTCCTTATCGCACTGTTTTCCTAAGCTATATTCTTCCACACCACACACTACATTTTCTACCACACCCGGTCCCATCAGCTACACTATATTGCACCACACCACACCACACCACATTCTCACACTGCCACCACGCCCTCCCATACCACACCAGATAGCGCACTCTCACCACACCACACCACCACCCTAGCACCACACACTACCACAGAACCACACCCTTCCTGTACTGCCTGTAATCACGGAAAGAGGGGAGAAAAAGCCATTACAGAAGAAAGCCTTGAGTATTATGAGCATTTGCCCTGAGCACACATGTAATTGTACATTTTTCATTCGGATTTTGTAGTTCCCGAAGAATTTGAAGGCAACTTATATATACATCATACATACATACATCATCTAATCCTGTTCTTACCTAATTGTTCTTACCTAATTGTATCTTTACAGGAGTGAGTCAAGCTCGTACTGTCCCGTGTCTTAAACCATATTTATCGTACATATCCTTAAATTTGAATATGTGTTTGTGTGTGTGTGTGTGTGTGTGTGTGTGTGTGTGTGTGTGTGTGTGTGTGTGTGTGTGTAGGCAGAACGATATTCTATTTTATCCTTAATTTTTGCCACCACTAGACGTATTTGCCCAGCTTAGGAGATTTTAGGAACTGGAGCTGACAGATGTAACCCTAATCCCTCATTGCAATAAATAATCCTTCTATAATCACCTTGAGTTCGAAAAAAAAAGATGTTATGATAGTAAATGAAATGAAAAGTTTTGTCGTCGAGAAGTATATTATTGTTGTGATATTCCCGGCACGTTATGTTGAAAAACTGTATTGTAAATTTTGAGTAAGTATTGTAGGTAGGTGATAAATTGGGGTGTATTTGTAGGTATTTTTGATTATAGGTAGATACAATAGATAGATAGATAGATAGATACTGTTGATTACGATGCTGTTAAAATATTCATGTGTTTATGATTTTGTGAGTTAGTGTTACAGAAAGATATGAATTAATGAATATAACAGAGATGATATATTTAGAGAAAGCAGGTCACATTAGAGGAATTTATTTTTTAAGTACTTACCTGTATGTTTTAAGTAGATAGATAAATAGATACACATACATTGATTAAAAAAAAGAGAAACATTGTATTTAAATCTTGATCTTCTTGAGTGTGAATGTTAACTTACAGATAGATATTTAGCTATCTATCTATCTATCTATTGCCAGACGCCATAATCCCGTACGGGGTGGCCATTTGACTCTGAGTTATTTGTTTTACAGGGAGGGGCACTAACCCTCCACCAATCCACTTGACACGTAGGGAGCACGTATGGTTTGGTTATATGGTTACCATCCAGTGTTGCACGGCTGGATTAAGCATTTTAGATAAATAGATACGTGGATAGATTGACTGCTAGATAGATAGAAAGATAGATATATAGCTAAATAGATAGGTGGATTTTCACATACATAGATAAGCTGATAAACAGAATCATTAAGACTCTTGATAGGTGAATGAGTAAATATATGAACAGATAGATAGATAGGTAAGTAGGAAGGTAGGTAGGGAGGGAGGGAAGTAGATAGACAAATTCAGATAGATAAAAGTGTTAGGACTACACTTAATGATATCTGTAGAATAACATTATATATAAAAACCCTTTTAATATCATCACACTAGCGCTGAAGAGAATGACCCCAGTATGATTCAATATAGACGGTCATTGATTAGAGACCAAGTGGTGGCATGTGAGGTTGTGTCGTTCGTAAGGGTCTGATGCATGGGAATACGGCTAGACCTCAGGGAACGGGCTGTCTAGAGTTGGTATGCCCGAGTCGAATGCATAAAAAAAAAAGATAAAATTGATAGGGAAGTAGAAATGTAATAGTTCTATCCTGATACGTTTAGTGTTCACCCCTTCAGCTTAGCCTGCCCTAATCTACAGTAATCTGACTACTGATCTTTGCCCTACCCTACCCTACTCTACGCCAGCATAACCTACCCTACCCTAACCTAACCTAACCTAATCTAATCTACCCTCCCCTCCCCTACCCTAACCTATCCTATCCTAATCTTCCCTTTCCTCCCTTAACCTAATCTACCCTCCCCTACCTTACTCTACCCTACCCTACCCAACCTTACTCTACCTTAATCTAGCCTAACTTAACCTAACCTAATTTACCCTCCCCTCCCCTCTCCTCTCTTACCCTACCCTAACCTAATCTACCTTCCCCTCCCCCTCCCCTCTCCTCTCCTCTCCTCTCCTCTTCTCACTTACCCTACCGTACCCTACCCTACCTTAACCTAACCTAACCTGCTCAAACCTTGCAGACAGGAGCGTGTTGGATCGCCAGCTCCAGGAGTCAACACAATCACAACACGAACTCAAAGGTAAGCCTCTCACCTGTCCACCCAGTATTTATGTACAATTTAACCATAGTATTTTCATCTTAACTTGGCTCAGATTTCCCTCTTTCGGCAGCCTATTTCACGCGGCTTAGTGGCAAGCGAAAAGGACATTGCTACGGCTTTACCTTCTTTCTGTAGCACTTCTTCGTGACTAGCATCGTATTCTAGTGTTACTGTATTGCCACAGCTCAGCACAGTATAGAGAGAGTCAGTTTTAGGCCAAGTTAGAGTAGAAGGAGTATAGTTGTTTATCGTCTGTCACGTTTTGTATTTATTTCATTGCTGACGTAAATTATAAACGTTATGTACCCAATATTATTTATATATATATTTTTTTAGGGAATATTTAGATTTTAGAGGACATATAATGCATTTAAATTTTGTGTCAAATAGTTATCTATTTTTCCACTAGGGAGGAGTAAAGATAAGTGACTCAATTAGGCTCTTTTCTGTCAGTTAATTATGGACATTTCTACTAGGGAGGCGTCAATGAAATACACTCAGCCACTCAATATTTAGCCTTTACATTTTCAGGGACATTTTCACTAGGGAGGTGTAAATTTGGCGTGTACTAGACCTCCTCATGCTAGCTCGGAAGGCTATGTAGAGTGATAAACAGAATGTGAATAGGATCTTTCCACAAGGGAGGCGTAAGGTAGACCCCACCATGCTAGCTGTAAGAGGTTTGTAAGAATATTGAAAGATTGAAAATATATTAAGATTGAAAATAGAAGGGTAGAAGTGTGATTATCTTAGTGACTTAATTAGATCTTACGGTGCTGGCTAAGAAGGTTCGTAAGATTAAGGCATGTTCATTAAAGTAACTTACGCTGTCTTCTTAAGATTTCGTGACCTTTGACTTTATTAGTAGTGCTTCCTTCTGACCTTCGTGTGAAATTTCCTTCTGTGTTATTTCTGCCTTACACGGTTCATGGTCGGACGGCGTGGGGGAGAGAGAGAGAGAGAGAGAGAGTTCTCATAGATAAAACGACGTGGTTTTCATGGGCTGCTTAGCTGAGGAAATTTTTATGTTGCTGGAAAAAAAAGGAAAAAAAAAATGAAAAGAAGAGGAAGAGCGTGTCAGATTTATCACCCTATTCATCGCTTTGGTACACTTTCCTTTATTATTTGTATTATTTTTTAAGGCCAGCACTGGAAGATTTTTTTTCCTCTCCCTTTTTCCAGCTCAAAGTCTAACATGAAAAAGCATCAGAAACTATCTTGTCGAGTAATCCTGTCTTGAGTAATCCTGACCCGAGTAATCCTATCGAGCAATCCCATCACGAGTAATCCTGTCTTGAATAATCCCGTCTTGAGTAATCCTATCGAGTAATCCTATCAAGTAATCCCGTCACGAGTAATCCTGTCTCAAGTAATCCTCTCTCTGCTGCTGGTACTTGTAGGGATTTTATTCTAACCCCAAACGATTTTATTCAGATGAGAGAAATCATGGCAGTCAGAGGGTTTAAGATGGATTTACAGGAGGCAAAGAATAAAAATCAGAGTAAGAAGCAGAATGATAATATGTAGTTAACAGAGGATTTAATTATATGTGTAACCCGTAATAGGCGAACTAATACCTAAACTTGAAATATAACTTGAATATAACTTGACATAGTAACTGAGTGAAATAACAAGGGAGAGGAAGATCAGACAAACATATAAGCAAAGAAATAAGCAAACAAAAACAAAGTGGTGGGATTAAAAAAAAAAAAAAATGCCACACCAGTCACTGAATAATTATTAATGCAAATTAGTATATTGATAAAAATGAGAAGCCTGAAGAAAGCATAGAAATTAAGTAGCAGGTGTAATGAAGAAATAAGACCCAAAAAATAAAAAAAAGTCCAAAAATTAAAAAAAAAGACCCCCAAATGAAAAAAATGAGACCCAAAATGAAAAAAAATGAGACCCAAAATTGAGAAAGGGTCCCCAAAATGAAAAAAATGAGACCCATAAACTAGACCCAAAAATGAAAAGATGAGACCCCAAAATGAAAAAGTTCCCAAAAATGAAAAAATGAGACCCAAAAATGAAAAAATAGACCCAAAAATGAAAAAAATAGACTCAAATGAAAAAATGAGACCTAAAAATGAAAAAAAAAAAAAAAAGGTAGATATGGGAAATACTGTATACCTCAAGATGTCAGGAAAAAAAAAATAGATGTATACTTGGAGATAAAAAAAAAAAAAAAAAAAAATCGATAGCATAGTGGTCATGGAGTTAAGGAATTAATGGGGAGAATGTGAAACTTATGAGGGGCACTTTTAATATTAATAAATCAGTAAACATGTTTTGGAATTTAAAAAAAAAAATCAGATGCAGAAGTGGGAGAGACAGCGAAGACCAATTCATTAAGACTTGGTTAGGTAAAATAATGCATGATTCAACAGTCATTGTCGAGTTTCAGAAATCTGGAAAATTTGTCTGTCTGTCTATCTATGTATCTGACTGTCCATCTATCAATAGCCAGACGTTTCAATCCCATAATGCGTGGCCACAAACAAATCGCCTCCCTGTCGCCCTGTCCCTTGCTAATTCACTGCCTTCCCCCCAACTTGCACCCCCGTTCTCATATACCTCAGTACTCCATCCCTCCGTTTCATCCTCGGTCTCCCCCTCCCCCCTTTTCCACCTCTCGTTACTGCAGGGGACTTTTTCATTACCAACTAGACAGTGAAAGTCTAATATCAGCAGAAAAAAAAAAAAAAATCTCTGGGATCATGAAGATACCAAGAAATAGCAATAAGAAAGAAAATATGGAAGGTTAATAAAGCTTTACGGAAATATGACTCGGTGAATAAATAAAATGATAACAGCAATGGAGGCAGAGCAATTTTTCGTGCGGTGTAAGGTTGCCAATGAGAAAATGGTACATAATGCGGGGAAAGACGAATAAGGAACGGTGAAACAAACATTAATGCTGAATAATGATTTTCTAAAGGTTACATACACAAATACAAATGGAGCATTATCCTTTTACAAAAAAAGTATAGGAAACACCGCAAGAAAAATAACCTAAAACTATAACCAAAAAATCATGTGAATTAGGAATACATATTAATATACTGCACGCCATTATGTATAGATAGATAAATAGATAGATAGATAAAGACGTGGTCGTAAATATAATTACAGTTTTTGTTATGTCAGCGCTGGAATATGCCGTAGTTGATTGGAACCCTTTACTGAAAGAACACAGAAACAGAATTTTAAAAGTGCAAAGAGCAGCTAGAGAATTAGTGCCTTGCTTGTGGGATTAAAGTTAAGAGGACAGACTAAAAAGACTACACCTAACCTCGCTGGAAGAAGAAGAGGAGGAGGAGGAGGAAGAGGAGGAGGAGAAGAAGGAGGAGGAGATCTGATAATATTATACATATGTCACAAGAGGGAAGGATTAAAAAGAAACGCAATGCTAGCAGTTAGAGACGTGTAGAAGATAGCCAAACACTGCATTGAATAAGAGGTGTTAAAGGATATGAGAAAATATAGTGTTCCAAGTAAAGACTCGTGGATCCAGGAACGAAATAAAGCTGCATGTGGTAAAAAATAAATAAAAATGAAATAAAGGAACATTGAGGAATTTAAAGAAAAGTGCGATAAAATAGTAAAAGCAGATGGGGTTTTACGAGGCTGACTCACTCTAAAAATGTAATTAGGTGAGGACACACACACACACACACACACACACACACACACACACACACACACACACACACACACACACACACACACACTTACAAACTGCTAATTACAAGCCATAAAACAAGGAACAAGACTCCAGGTTACAAAATTAGCACAGGCAACTCAGGGTACAATATTACCCACTGTACCGCCTCTTTGTATCCTTGTGTGTGTGTGTGTGTGTGTGTGTGTGTGTGTGTGTGATTTTCGAAGAAGCTGAGGACACATTTTTTTTTCTGTTTTGCCTCATTATATTTCCATTACCTTGAATTAATTAGAAAATATATTGAATGATAAGTTATGGTAAGCTGGAATGGACACACTTGCCATAGGAATTATTTATAAGGTAACACCAGATAATTTCGTTCAGTAATAAGTGGTAATTATGACACGAGGAAATCAGGAAAAAAGCAGGAATATTGAGGAAAATCATCAGAAGGAAGGAAGTTGCCTAGAAGTGAGAAAATTGAAAATGCTTTGAAAATGGAGGGAATTAGAGAGAGAGAGAGAGTAGAAGAAGATGAAGAAAAAGAAAATTAAAACCTGACTTTTCTAGTGAGGGAGCGCCAGCAGTAAAAGGAAGAAACAGCATAACTAAGACGATAAAAATAGCCGACAAAAATTAACTCCAAAACAGCGCTGTAGTAATAAAGGGATAATTGAGGAGTCGCTGGGGGAGGGAGAAAGTAATAATGAACACGTATTAGTCTCCGGTGGCACCCAATTTAGTCTGCTCATGTTCGGGACAGCTCTAGTTGTGGAATCCAAGTATTGCCAGGTGACTTTATTTTGCCGAGAGAGAGAGAGAGAGATTGTGTGACATTTTAGAGGGAAAAGAAAGATTCGAAAGGAAGACGCTGAAAGAAAGCTATGTAAAGTCTCTAATAGAAATCCACAAAGACGTTCCTGCCATCTTAAAACCCCTGAAGGAGGCGGGAGGTTATCAGATAAGGAGGCGCTACAGATAAGGAAGGGAACGTATCGCCAAAGTTTTTATATTTTTCCTGTAGGTCATTTTCAGGGATGTAGATTGGGATGAGAAAAGAATTATCAAACCGTTCTTTCAATTTGGCTTTCTGTTATTTTGGTTTTATTTTTTTCTTGGAACAGTTTTCAGCGTTTCTGGCCTTTGGTTCTTTCTTCCCCGCATAAGAATAAAAAAAAAAAAAGGGGGTCTTGGGAGGGGTTACAGCAGGTGATTTATTAACTGAATAGAGAGAATCTGAAATCAGGCTTGAAAATGAATGAGAGAGAGAGAGAGAAATGTATGTATTAAACAGGTTCACAATCCTTTTTCTATGTCTGCAGCGGTTACTCAAGTTTTTTATTTTACATTTCATTGTCTAGCATGGTTTGTAGTCTGTATATTTCAAACACGTATTCCATTCTTCAGTCCCTCTTTCTTGCTATTTTGTATTTTGTTTAGTATTCCGTATTCTGTGTTCTTGTGTATTTGTAACCTGTATTCCTCGTCTGCCGTTTCAGTACGAGGACGAATTATTTATATTTTACTCCCCCAGACGATTTTATTCAGCATAGAGGTTCAAATTTGTGGGGTTAGATACAGCCTTCGGCAATCACATTCTTATTCTCTCCTTTATTCAATACAGTATCGTGGTACCAGCAAAAATATAATAAAAGACGATAACAAAAATAAAGCAAAAGACGATAGCAAAAATAAAGCAAAAGACGATAGCAAAAATAAAGCAAAGACGATAACAAAAATAAAGCAAAAGACGATAGCAAAAATAAAGCAAAGACGATAGCAAAAATAAAGCAAAGACGATAGCAAAATAAAGCAGAATATGATAGCAAGTTTAAAGTGAAAGACGATCGCCAAAAAAATTAAAGACGATAGCAAAAATAAAGCAAAAGACGATAACAAAAATAAAGCAAAAGACGATAGCAAAAATAAAGCAAAGACGATAGCAAAAGTAGAGGAAAAGAGATAACAAAAATAAAGTAAAAGACGATAACAAAAATAAAGGAAGAGACGATACTGTTTCAAAATAGTTCATTCTTTGTAGTTTTTGTAATTCTTGTAGTTTTTTTATTTTTTTTTTTTTTTTTTTTTTTGGCTTCTCGCATGCCCTTTGATGTTATTGAGGAGATTTGTGTAGCGTGTAGGAAGCTGTAATTGTGAACATGTTTTTTGTAACAGACCTGTAATTTGTGTGCTGTAATCTTCTTAACTGGCCGGGCATTACGTGGGCAATTGAAAGTACAGTTGTGGGAAGTGAGTTAGAGTTACATTTTTGGTCGAACAATTGTGACTCGTTAGCATAAAATTCTGGGAAAGTTTGGTGAGCTACAGAAGGTTACGCTAGTGGGTTTCAGAATTCATCGTTCACTGTCTCTTTAGTTATCGTAATGAGATGGATCAGTATTTTCGTCCTCAACTGTACATCGTTTATTTATTTATTTATTTATTTCTGGCGTGTGCTTACTTTCCTCTTGCCTTTGATGGAAAAAAACTTTGAATTAATCCACTGCCCCGCCCATGCTGGCCGACCTACAACGCCCATTTTCACAGGTTGTATTCCCCCCTCCCCTTGCCCTGCCTCACCACCCACCACGAGGCCAGTCCAACCCGCCCACTCTTCTCCGCCCACCCCACCCACTGTGAAATACTTGACTCGCCATATCTGAGAGACTGTTGTGTGTGTGTGTGTGTGTGTGCGTGTGTTTTATCTGTTGGATTGTTGATATACTGGTGCGGTGCAGGTACATTGTCAACGGAAGCGCCTATAATGCAATGTTTTAATATGATAATCTGTTCAGTGTGATAATATTGTTATTTATTTATTTATTTTTATTTTTTGCATACCTTCCATCACTGCTTAGGCGCACACCATCCACTCTCTCTGTCTGTCTGTCTGTCTGTCTGTCTGTCTGTCTCTCTCTCTCGTGTGTGTGTGTGTGTGATAATCTTTATTTCAGTTTGTATCCTGTAACGTACATATCCTGTATATATTCATTTCTGTATTTTGCATCCTGTAACCCACGTGTGCTCGATTCCGTAAGCTCTATGTATCTTATCACACTATATTCTACCTTATAATTTATCTATATTCTTATCTACAATCTTATCATTAATCTCTCCCTCAGGTTCGCGGACTCGTATCTTGGGTTCCGGCGAGCGGTTTCTCCAGGCGGGGTCGTCCTTATCGCTCGTGTGTGTGGTGGTGCATGAAGGGTCGCCGCCCCCCGCCCTCCTCTGGTACCATCAGAACCACCTGCTTGACTACGACTCTCCCAGGGGCGGCGTGTCGGTACAGGTGAGGTGGTTTTATAGTCACGGGGATTGCTGTGTAGGGGAGGTGGTGGCTGAGTGGTTATATAGTGGTGGAGAAGGTGGTTGGTGATGTTAGGGGCTGGTGGGGAGGAGAGGAATGAAAAGGACACACACACACACACACACACACACACACACACACACACACACACACACACACACACACACACACACACACACACACACACACACACACACACACACACACACACACACACACACACACACACACACACACACACACACACACACACACATCCTGAAGTATGATTCGTCTCTAGATGTTTGCAGCTGAGTATCATCATTATCATCATGTTTCTGTTTGTGTTTGTGTGTGTGTGTATGTATGTATATATATATATACACGTATTAATGTATGTATGTATACCGGTGTATGTAGATAGATAGATAGATAGATAGATAGATAGATACACGAGTATAGTATTTATATATTTATATTTGTATATTTATAAATAAGGTCTAAAAGCAGAAAAAAATGAAGAACAAAAAGTTAGTTGTGCTGTATGTTCGTCTAAAATGGGCCGCACTCTCACTTCCTCGCTATTCATGCCTTTGAAACTTGGTGATGATGGTAGACTTGTAGTTAGAGTGGTGGAGGAGGTGGTGGTGTAGTGGGTAGAGGAGTGGTCGAAGTATGGATTGGAGTGGTAAGAAATGGGCAGTTTAGTAGTTATTTATACTTTTTCATAAACCGCTGACGTGGAGCCTATACTTAGTGGCGCTGTGTATCGTATGTGGAGCTAAGCAGCAGCGGCGTTCACCCAGGAAGCAAACCTCGTCATTCCCTACACCATTCCGTGAAGAACTCTGGTCCACCCTTGGCGAACTAGTGTCTACCATAAGGGGGCGCCGGTCCTTTACGCAGTGTCCGTACTGTACTGTATCTGTAGGACGATCCCACAGAACCAGTTTCTTACCTTTCGTCGACGGGTGTGCCTAGCCAGACAGACAGGGGTTAAGTAACAACAAAAGCAACTCTTTCATAAGGCCCACCGACGCGTCATAAAAACACCCCCACTAATACCACGGCACCAGCCCTGAACGAGGCAACCCCAGCATATCACAGTATAGACGGTGTGTATTAGTGCCTGAGTGCCGGCATATGAGGGCGTCTGGCTCCATCTGCCGGTGTGGGAATGGTCTGTAACTGTTAAGAGCTGTGTGTTAAGCGCCCACATCCTCGCCCTGCTCCTCCATCTTTTCCCCTTAAGACTTCCTCGTTCATTTGCTTTCCTTTCTTCTCCCTACACTTCGTTCTTCGTCTTATTCTTCCGGCAACCCCCTCCTTCACATCCTTCCTCTTCATCCTCTTCTATGTGCCATCCCTCTTGTTCCTGGGTTACCTCCATCTTGCCTTCCTTCTTCCGTGTTCCATAATCCTCCTAGCTTTTCCTTCCATCTTATTCTCGGTCTGCGTCTCCATCCATCCCACTCTCACACAACCATTCCCATATGCTCCCGTACCTTCCCTATCCTTCTTGCTCTTAGTTTCCTTATTATTCTTCCCATTACTTCCTTCCTGCTCACAACTTTGCCAATCCATCATATTCTCGGTCTTTCTCTTCTTCTAGCCATCCCACTCCCTCACACCGTCCTTCCTCCGTCTTCGTCTCTCGTATGCCTCTTCTTACGGGTCATTGAGTTTTGTGTTATTACGTAAGAAAATTACTCCAGCCCTCTATTTCCACCTCTTATGGCCCTTAGCCCGAGTGATGCCGGAGACTGCTGCATGTTCAAACGTAGAAAAGATGTGATAATAAAAATAATAATAATAATAATAATAATAATAATAAGAAGAAGAACAACAACAACAACAACAACGGGGAGGAGGAGGAGGAGGAGCAGGAGGAAAAAGAAGAAGGGGGAGAGGAGGAGGAAAAGAAGAGAAATCAATTGAAAGTGAATCAGTTCTACTCGATTCGTTACCATTTTTTCCTACTCTGACAGCCACCTCACGACTTTATACAGCTCTCGTACTGAAGGGGTTGATATCAGCCTTCGTAACATCCCTTCCCTTTGTATTTATTCTTGGGGCGGTTAATATATCCCCATTAACCCCTTCACCGCGATGACGTATTTGTACCCCTGCCGCCAGGCGGTGTTATTCAGTTAAGGGGACGCCTCGTAGTGAAGTGGTTGAGGGGAATTGAATTTTAACCGGCATTTTCCTTTGGACTAAATACCTCTCTCTCTCTCTCTCTCTCTCTCTCTCTCTCTCTCTGTAACGTTCCATCGAATTATTCATACTAAAAGCCCCCAAAAGGAAACCTACGTATAAGTTTCACAATGTAGAAAATTAGACCAAGATTCATATAGTTTGAATTCAAATATATACACAAATTCAGACACCCGAATAAATCAAAAGACATTAAAAATATATTGACAAACTTATCCAAAAATAAATCAAAATAAATCCAGAATTCCATGTGAAGATAAGCCATGCATCTGAGAAAAATATTTCTTTTGCATCGTTTCCTAAAATATCATTATTATTATTAGTTTTCTATAATTTGGAAGGTATTGGTGAGAGAATATTTAATTAGTGCCGGCCTGAAATGCGAAAGGGATAATATTATGAGAGAGAGAGAGAGAGAGAGAGAGGAATAAATACGCGGAATATAGAAAACTTCCAGTGACCGTGTAAGTGTGGAATGCCAGATGGATAGGTATGAGAGAGAAAAAACCAATCCGTACACAGATACATAATTTGGTACTGTATAAATATGAAATGCACGGATGGATGAGAGAGAGAGAGAGAGTATAAGTAACATAATAATTATAGATTAATACACTTAGATCAAAATATATATGGATTTAGATTAATAAATATCATACAATAAACTTTCACAATAAACGGGCTGTGCAACGAGAGGCGGCGGTTACTTGATCAGTCTATCAGTCGGCCTGTCTGTCAGTTTATCTATCTGTCCATCTATCTATCTATCAGTTTATCCATCTATCTATCGTAAGAGTACTGGAAGCGACGTCTCTTGCTGCACACCCTTCAGCTGCCTTCTCCGTATATGCGAGTGAAGAAACTCTACGGAATCGCCACTCCATAGTTTACTTTCAATTTACGAACCGTAGTGAAAACAGGTGATTTCTGAGAGTGTATACCTCCGCCAGCATAGCGCTTCCCCATCTTGCCCGTCTTAAGATACTTTATATTTAAAAAAGTGTGCACAAAAATTCGTAGCTTCCAACAAGGGGATAATTTGATTACAGACATGATTTTGTAAGATGGTGTTCCTTCAGAGAGAGAGAGAGAGAGAGGTGAGAAATAAAGATCGACAAATAAAATGGGTAGGAAAACTTGAATGCTGCAATAAAGAGAGAGAGAGAGAGAGAGAGAGAGAGAGAGAGAGAGAGAGAGAGAGAGAAAGGGGGGGTTGGGAAATAAAGATCGACAAATTAATGGCATAGGAAAACCTGAACACTGTGAGAAAGAAACTATAAGAGAGAGAGAGAGGGGGGGGGAGAAATCTTATGAGGCCTTAGGAACTTACTTAGCTACTTCTTAAAGGGAGGAGGAGGAAAAGGAGAGAAGTTTTAGTGTTGATGGTATAAGTTAGTGGAGGAGCACACACACACACACACACACACACACACACACACACACACACACACACACACACACACTCTCTCTCTCTCTCTCTCTCTCTCTCTCAGGTCTTGGTGATGAAGGGGTTATGGAAGACTGTTGCCCATTTCCTAAGAAAGATCTCAGCTTATTAACATTCTTAATAGATAGTAGTAGTAGTAGTTGTTGTTGTTGCTGTTTCCCTCCCTCTGCAGTCCACCATCCTCCTTTCGTGGGATAGGGGGGGATGTGTGTATAGCCAGGCAGTGGAGCAGCCCGGCTATATCAATGCCACCACGCGAAGGCCTCCCTCAACACACTAACGGTGGAATTCAGGTGGTGGCGCAGTGGGTAGACCCGTGTGCAGGTGTCTAGGTGGTTGCAGGTTCGATCCAGGATGTTTCAAGGAGGAGGTGAACCCCTTCAGTTCGATGACGTTGCTTCATATATCGTTCTTGCTGCCTCCAGACGATTTTATTCAGCTTAAGAGAGGGTTTTGTACTGTAGGGGTATTTATAGCCTTCATGTGTGTGTGTGTGTGATTGGAGTCGATGAGTGGGTGGGTGGCTGGCTGTGTCTGTGTATGCTTATGTGTGTCTCCGTGTGTGTTTGGATGTGTGTGTGTGTGTGTGTGTGTGTGTGTGTGTGTCTGTAGTACTTGTGTATATGTGTGTGTTCTAATTCCCTCCATACAGACGATTTTACTCAGCTAAGGGTATGTGTTTCCAACCTACAGGAGTGAGACACAAACCCCAATTAATCCCTTCAGTATGGGAGGCCTTTTCCTGCTTTAAATAAAATCCTCTGGTGTCAGTAAAGATAAAGAGTAAAGCAATAAAGGAAGGTCACTGGGATTTAAAGGGATAAGTCCTCCAGTTTTAAAAGTCTGTCTTGAGGCTGAATAAAATCGTCTTGAAGGTATTTTTGAGAAAGTTGGAAGAATATGATAATAGGAGTGAAGAGTTTTGGGAATTTTGTTACGTTTTGACTTTGTATATAGTGCTTTTTTTCATAATGTTACAGTGACAGGTTATTAAAGCACTCACGTTACATTCAGAGAGAGAGAGAGAGAGAGAGAGAGAGAGATTGTATCCTGTCTTTATTCTGTCGTATCAGTTCCTTATTTTCGAAATCAGAGCCAACGTGTAGCCGGATTGTGGAGAAAGTGAGAGAGAGAGAGAGAGAGAGAGAGAGAGAGAGATGAATAACCCAGGGGCCAAATGCAAGAGGTTGGTTGTATGCAAAATGAAGCGTTCTCGTAATGGACGCCAGAGAGAGAGAGAGAGATTTAAAACGGATATGTCGGTATGTTCGATATAGGAAAGTTAGCAAGTAAGAAAGCGAGAGTGAGAGATGAAATATGTAGAGTTGAGTGAATTACTTATATGGAGAGAGAGAGAGAGAGAGAGAGAGAGAGAGAGAGAGAGAGAGAGAGAGAGAAAGAAAGAGCAATCACGTTCTCTCTCTCAAACGCCGCCGACCATAAATACATAAAGTTTTCATCAATAATTCCTCACCAGATATGCAGACGATGTGGGAAGGAAATTTGTGCCCTATTTAAGTATGCATAAAGGTCAGAGTGGCTGGTGTGTGAGGAAAGGGTTTGGTTGATCTGCTGTCACTCCTCTCGTTTCGTCTCTCTCTCTCTCTCTCTCTCTCTCTCTCTCTCTCTCTACATCAGTCTACTATGTATGTCTGTCAATGTCTGTCTGTCTGTCTTTTTGTCTGTATCTGCAGTATATATCTATCTGTCTGTCTGTATGTACGAGTATGTATGAATCTGTCTATCTGTTTCTCTCTCTGTACCCATCTATTATATATGTACATAACCATTTATATATTATCTGTATTTTGTTGCCTACCTGCCTATCTGCCTATCAATTTATCTATCCATATGTGACGACCCTTCGTATCCTTAGAACTAATAATCAATCCATATATTTGAATTTCTCTCTCTCTCTCTCTCTCTCTCTCTCTCTCTCTTTCATTAAAGACAGTCTATATTCCCCGCTACAACGCGACCCTGACACCGGCCCAGAACACAATGCATATTTAACAGAACCCCTCCTCTCTCTCTCTCTCTCACTGGGTCACTATTTTCTTTTTTTTAAATGTTCTCTTCAATTTTTATTCATTTTCGTTGCGTCGCTTCTTCTTTTGTTATTGTTATTAGTGTTATTTTTTTCGTTATTCGTTTGGTGTTTGTTATTATTTATTTCTAGTTGATGTAAAGAACACAAAACCAGGTGAACATAACAATAGGCCTACGAGTTTTATTATTTCCAACATAAGGCCAATTTTTTTCACCCGACGGAACTGTGCCATTCTCAGCTTGAATACCGCGTCCTGGTTGCGTGAAATTCTATAAGCTTTAGTCATGAGGTAGTTAAGAGTCTCCTTGGTTACTAGTCAAATCAGCCTGCCATTCCAAATACACTTTCAGCCACCACTGTCATCACTCCCACTGCCACGACCAACGCTGTAAGTGCAATATTTTATAAGTAACCTTCATAGGATTTTTGTGCAGTAGAAGTAGTAGTAGTGTTGGTAGTAGTAGTGGTAGTAGTAGTAATGTGAGCTTCCATCAACCCCAGTATTTCAGTATCACTTTTCTGCTCTTCTGTCCATCCTCATGTTATTTATGTACAGTCTAGAAAGGACCTCTTGAAATGAAGGGGTTAATATTAGAAAATGTATAATGGACACATAGCTGTAGAAAAGAGAGAGAGAGAGAGAGAAAGGGGGGGAGGGGGTATATATACATGCTCTCTAGACAATTGGTCTTTTCACACAGTTAATGCGAGTGCTCTTTCCGTTCATTGTATTGGAAAAAGAGAGAGAGTGAGAGAAGGTTCGCTTTAACTCCTTACTCATGCTGCCTGTGTGTCGTAAAAGATGAACAAATTGAACATGACTGATATTAAGGAATTACTATGGTATTCGTGGTGATAACAAGTAGGGAAATTCTTCTTTACCCTTGCTTGCTGCAAGCATCTGAGAAGGACTGGTCGACAGACTGCTACAAACCTCTCAGAAGGCTCATAACGAGTGTTAACGGAAAACAGCAGCACCAGGACATGACTTAGCTCAGAGCTCTCAGCAGCCTAGGGGTTAATGCAGAGAAGATGAACGAACTTATTCTCTTTAGCCAAGTATGATACAGCTTTACTTTCCCTACTTTTTTCTTTTCAGTTCCACGTGGCAGTTTATATGAGTGGGAAATTCTTGACATCCTATGGGGGGAGTTGGAACATTGTGCTTTGTAATTTAATATAATGATTGTAACTTTGTATACAGTTGCAGGTTAGCATTGCCTTCATGTATCTATTTATATTAAGTCTTTATCAATATTTACAGAGAAGCCATGAAAGGTTTCTGTGTTGCTGTACGATAATTCAGAGATATAGATATTGGTAAGATCTGTCACGCCAGTAATTATTTGTATAGAGACATTTCAACTAAGATATTCCATGCAATGCTGAGAGGCTGTGATGCACAGACTTCTGACTCTTGCTGTCTTGTTGTTTTATTGTATACTTTCGTTAAATGCGATAGAGAAAGTATATATTAATTCCCAGTGATGCATACGGATGTGAATGTAGTACCGTATATTTAACGCATGTGCACGCTGATGTAATTTGCTCTCAGTAAATATGTTCTGGATTTTTAGTTATCATGTTCGTGTGTGTGTGTGTGTGTGTGTGTGTGTGTGTGTGTGCGCGCGTGCGCGTGCGTGCGTGCGGATTGGTAGCCATACAATCCCCACCATAAATAAACAGCACTCACTCGTTTTCCTGAAGATACCTCCACGTTGTGCCCATATCAACACTCTCGGGCTCTTGTAACGCTCTCGCAGCTGAATAAAATCGTCTGGCGTCAACATGAATACAGCATTAGGGTTGCTTCAGCGGGGGGGGGGTTCTATAGCAACCCTCTGGCCTGTATAACTCGCTCTGAACTTAACAATATCGTCTGGAGTTGCGTCAGAGAGGGGGTTAATATTGTTTTTTATATTTCGTATTCCAAATATCGATTTTAAAGATATTTATTTTACACACAGTAATAAAGTGTAATATTCAGAAATTAACTGCAAACTACATTGATAATTTTAAAAAGTTTTATATAATTTGTGACGTGTTTATGGGAGAGAGGGGGAGGGGGAGACCGAGGATGAGACGGAGAGATGGGATGGAGGGAAATACGAGGGTGGTGTGGGTTGGAGGGTGGTCAGTCTGATGGCGGAGGACGGGGTGACATGGAGTCGATTTGTTTGTGGACACCCCTTGGAGATTAAGACATCTGGCTATAGATAGATGGATAGATAAAAAATAGGTAGATAGATAGATAAGTAGATAGGTGGATGGACGAGTCGATAGGTAGATAAATAGGTAGGTAGATAGATAGTGCCTCCCCCTTCCCCACCCATACTGAGGTCTGACAGGTCATTGGTCAAGTTGGTTAATTTCATGAGAGAGAGAGAGAGAGAGAGAGAGAGAGAGAGAGAGAGAGAGAGAGAGAGAGAGAGAGAGAGAGAGAGAGAGAGAAAATAAGATCTTCCCAAAATTTGAAGAACAGGTAACGGGAAAGTCGAACCATCTGAAACACGCATCGGGAGTGACTGGGTTTATATTGTCTTTCACCTGTTGTCAATTTTCTTCACACGGTACTGGGAAGATAGCTCTCTCTCTCTCTCTCTCTCTCTCTCTCTCTCTCTCTCTCTCTCTCTCTCTCTATGTGGGTGACCTAATTAGAGACGGATTACCTGGGGTCAATTTTTCAACTTCCCACTAATGGTTAAAGTTAGGGTTAGGTGCAGGGAAGGTGAGCCCCCCCCCCCTCCCCCAAAAAAGAAAGGTAGATGAATGCAAGACACCTGTAATTTGGTGTTTGGATTATTTTCTTTTTATTTAATTAGTTTTCCTTCCTCTGTTCATCCTCAAAAAAAAAAAAAAAAAAAAAAAAAAAAATGTAACACGTCGCGGAGGCCGGACTGGACAGGGAGCAGGAGAAATAAAATGTCTTAAGGTGGTTCATTCAGGAGATGGCAATACTCCTTAGACCTCAGTGAAGAAGACTAAATCGGAAGAAGTAATATGTTAGGTTCAGAGTAAACACAGTGGGCGGTGCATCCTGAGTTGTCTTCCCTTTTCAGTTGACTAAATTGGTAATACAATATTCCTTTAATTATCTAGTTATTGACGGTACTTGCGAGGTGAATTTGGTGTCGTATGCTCATGTTTTCGTCGTAAATTCCTGGCCTTTGAGTGCAGTCATGAAAGTGGATAGTGGCATGAGTTTTGAGATCAATATATATACAGTACTGTATATATTTTTTTCAGGAAATTTGTAGAACCTGCGTTGAAGTAATGCATGCGTTGAACCACATTATTGACGTATTTTAATCACGTGGCATCCCTTCCAAGCTGGATATGCCATGCCCCCCCCTGGAAGTGCGCTGGATATGCCATGCCCCCCTGAAAATGCGCTGAATATGTCATGCCCCCCCTGGAAATGCGCTGGATATGCCATGCCCCTCCTGGAAATGCGCTGGATATGCCATCCCCCCCCTGGAAATGCGCTGGATACGCCACTGTAACTTTTATTCGAGTGTTAAAGTGTAAAATGCAAATTGCTTAGTTGAGGAAGACGTGGTGAGAGGCACCCAGATCCCCGTCTCCATGTCTGCACTTCCAGCCCACATGCAGGCAGCATGTGATTAGCCCTTTCAGCCTGAGGACGTACTTCAGATTCTATTCTTGCTATTTCCAGGTGATTTTATTCTGTTTACCTAAGACTTTACACCTTGGAGGGATTTGATACAGCCTTCATAAACCCTTCAGTACCAAACATCTAAACCGAGAATGAAATCGAGTTGAAAATAAAATCGTCAGTAGGTAGCAAGATGAGGAAAAACTAAACTGTTCTCACCTGACGCAGAGAACAGCTTCCGTGCATTCAGCTAACATCAAAGTCCCCCCCTCCCCCCCCCAAAAAAAAAGATAGCACCCCCTCCGCTGACCGTGGACACCGTAATGATCGTAATTAATCAGTACCTATTAACTTATCAAAGGATTTCACTCCTTGACTTAGTTGAATCAGACTAATGGTAAAGATGAGTTACAATGGGAGGGCACAAGTTCATAAATCCCTTTCCTCAGTAGTAGAGTTGATATTACCAAGAGATTTTCTAGTAGTATTGATTACGTGGTCTTGAGAATCGCCTATAGAATCACCTTATTTACAGTTTCAGATTTTGTATTGATGTATTACGTAAGGTGGAGAATCAATGACCTAAATGATCCGGAACTCTGTAGTGTAACCTCGGGGCCTCTTGTTCTAGAAATGGGTGATATGCATTAGTTGGTTATCATGTTATCTTTGCCTGACCTCGTTTTTTCACTTTGTTGCCTCATTTATCTCATTAGTTATTACCGTTTTCTCTCTGCCTAACCCCATTTTCTCCCAGTTATATACGTAATTTCACCCCATTAGTTTTTACCATTTTCTCTGCCTAACTCTAATTTCTGTCTGCCAAACCCCATTTTCTCTGTCTAACCCCGTTTTCTCTCTGCCTAACCCCATTTTCTCTCCGCCTAACCCCCTTTTCTCTCAAACCCCATTTCTCCCACTTTACCTCATTTCACCCCATTTTTTTTTTTTATCCTGCAGGTGGAGAAGACGGGGCCGCAAACCACGTCCCGTCTGCTGGTGTCGGCTGTGTCCACGGAAGACTCTGGCAACTACACCTGTCTCCCCGTCGGCGCCCCTACAGCGTCCGTCGCCGTGCATGTCAATAGTGGTGGGTCATTCTCTCTCTCTCTCTCTCTCTCTCTCTCTCTCTCTCTCTCTCTCTCGTGTTCTAGGGCAAGTGTGGGACTTAGAAAAAATTAATTGTTGACATTAAGGGCCTTCTTGTGGTCAGTAGGTGTATTTTAAAGCCTTCTTCATCGTTCGTCTCTCCTCATCCTCTGACCCCAGCCTCCCTTTATTTCCTCAGTTCAAGCCCTCTCCAGCTCTTCCTCACACCTTCCCAGTCACAGTTCAAATCTCCCAATCCCCTTCTACTCCTTCCCTACTCCCTCCCCTCCCATCCCCACCCCCCACACCACATTACTTATACCCATTTTTACTCTAACTTGGCCTGAAATTGCCACCTCTCCATCTTGAATGCTGAGCTGTAACAATGGATTAACGCTAGAATATGATGCTAGTCACTTGGAATTGCAACGAAATGGATGTAGAGCAACAGTATTCTTTTTTCTGCTACTGAGGTACGTGAAATAAGCTGCAAAAGGACGAAACTCAGGGCCAAGTTAAAGTATCATAGTTTCACCTTAATTATTGCAGCCCCTCTCCCCACTAACCCCCTTCGACTCTCCCCTTCCCCTCCTACCCTCCCCACTCTCTCCCTTTCTTATCTCTACACACTCTTTCTACTCTTTCCTTCCCCTTCTGTCCTCCCTACACCTCCCTGCTCTCCTTTTCCACCTCTACCATCCCCACTTCCTCCTCACCCCTGTCCTTCTTCATTCCTCAACCTCCCATGGACGTACTCTCCCTCATCTCCTCATCTTCCTCCCCAACCTTTCCCAGCCTTATTTGTCTCTCCCAGCCCTCTCCTTACCTCCCCACTTCTTCCCCACCCCACCTCATCCCACCCAGTCTTCCTCCAACCCTATTTGTCTCTCCCCACCCTCTCGTTCCTCCCCAGTTCTTTCCTCACTACTTCCTAAAGCTTTTCTTCTGTCAACAACATCTCACTTCCCAATTCCTGCATCATCCCATCCCAAACACTGTCCTCTCCTTCCTACCCTATCCGTTGTTCCTTCCCCCTCTCCATTCTCATTTCATACCTCGTCATACCCTCTTCTCATCTCCCTCAGTCCTTTCTCATTCCTCTCTCATTCCATCTTCACTCCTCCCTCACCTCCCCTCACCTCTTCCCTACTCCCTCCTCACCTCTCCTTACCTCTTGCCAACTCCCTCCACATCCATCCTTATCCCTTCCCATCCCTCCGTCACCTCTCCAATCTTATTCACCTTCCTCCATCCTCCCTGTCTTCGCCAGCCTTCCCCTATCTACCCCAGCCTTGTTCATCACTCATCAGCCTTCCCGGATCCTCTCCATTTCTTCCTCACCATCCCCACTCCGTCACTTCTCCCCGCCCCTCCCTGTCCTTCCTCAGCACTATTCCTGTCTCCCCATCCTCTATCCTCCCCAACCCGTCCCTCCCTGTCCTTCCCCACCCCTATTCCTCACTCCCTATCCTCTATCCTCCCCAACCCGTCCCTCCCCTCCCAACACTCCTGCGTCACCCAATTTCACCTCAATTCTGATGCGAGGTGCCTTGGGGAGGGAAGGTGCCGCGGGGAACTGAGGAAATACATTGCTGAGAAGCGATAGATGGATAGATAGATAGATAGATAGATTTGTACATTAGATAGATAAATAGGTAATATAAATGGATAGATAGATGCAAGCAGAGACACAGAGATTATCAGATAAGTGATTGGAAAGACGAATTTAGTAGATCGATAAAGGGATAAGTAACAGCGAACTTTTTATTACAGGTGTGTATAATAAGGACAGATTAAAAATAAAGGAAAAATAGAATAGCGAGACAAATATGATAATGATTTAAATAATGAAAGTAATATAATAATCTCCACCTGTCCCATCAGCCTGTCCTTCATTGCTCCATCAACAGCTACTTTGTGCAGACATTTAAGGCGAGTGACCAGTTGCTTGTCCCCGAGTAGCGTTATGTAAGAAATAAGCCCCATCCAGTCCTCAAGTGTAAGTTGTTATGAGGCACACCCCTTTGGAGACCTTTAACCACTAGACCACCAGGCACCCAGTTGGTTATATGGTTACTACCCAGCATTATGAGTGGTTTCCGGGGGTACAAGAATCATTTGGCTTGTCACTAGTACGGAGTCATGTTTAGAGTCATTTGAAGGTTACACTACATCAAGAGTGGATGGTGAGCGCTCCACCCACCACAGTATTAACAAGAGTATCACAGAGCGCCTGCCTCCGCCAGGGCAACACTCTTCCCCTTTCAAGTAGTTCATGACCTTGACCCTGACCTTTGACCTTTTTCGCCCCAAATTTAATAACTTGTGCCCCTAATGGTCGTCAGTCATATTCCAAAATTAGTGCAATTCCATCGTGTAGTTTTCCGAAAATGTTGATGACTGACAGACAGACACAGATAGACAGAAAAACCGAGATAGAAATATGACCTTCTTGTCGAAATAAATGATGATGATGATGACGATGATGATGATGATGATGATGATGATACTGTGCCTGGAAAGGGAAAAACATTACTAGAAAAGAATATTACAGTAAACAATATACGCTTTCTCATATGCGTACATGCAAACCTGTACATATTGATGGGTGTTTGCATGAAGGAATGTTGTGGTGAAGTGAGTGTGCATGTACGTTGAGTGAATGCATGTAAACATGTATAGGGGACGCTTGCAGAGGAGCACTCAGCGTATGAATATGGAAATGTGAGAGAGAGAGAGAGAGAGGCGGAGATGCAATCATAGTACAGTATTGTGCATCTCCATACGTGTTTCATCCACCCATATCCGTTCTTTTGCGTCCTTTTCCAAACCTGTTTCTCTCACATTCGTTTATCGTATCCAGCCACTCCACTCCTCCTTCTGCCCTTAAATTCACTCACGTAAAACCCTTTCATCTTATTCATATCCATTCTTTCTATACAACGCCTAAGTCATCTAAACATCGTCTACTCGCCTCACATAGACAACCTTACTGTCTTTTTTCACGAAGTTTTATGTCTTTGCCTTTCTTCTATACGAAATTCACATACAGTCTTCAGCCCTCCTATTTCTACGCTTTTTAATCTTGAATTTTCAGACTTATACCATGCCACGTCTCACTCTTGCTCTTACGTTACTGTGAACACTAACACTTCTTCTTGCAGTCTTCATGTAATCTTTGTACTTGTTAAGTATCAAGGTCTTATTAATACCGGTCACTTTTATTCTCTCTCTCTCTCTCTCTTTCTCTCTCTTTCCCCCCGTGCTTCCTTTACACATTAATATCTCTTTTGTCACTACGCTTGGGTACAGTTGCTGACAAAAATACTGATTCATTCCATAACGATAAAGAGAGAGACAGTGAGCGATGACTTTAGAGACCCTGTGATGTGTTATTTAGAGTCCAACACACTTTCCAGAGCGTTGTGGAAGAGTTTCATAATAAGTCGGCTCAAAAAGGGAGAAATATTACTGTCCATAAGTGTACTTAATTTTTTTTTCATTCACGTCTCTCTCCATCCACCAGCACATTTCTCTCTCTCTCTCTCTCTCTCTCTCTCTCTCTCTCTCTCTCTCTCTCTCTCTCCTACATCAGATTCGATGTATTCCAGCTTAATTCCCCTCATCCTAACTCCCGTTTTGGCCTCTCTCATATCCTCGAGAGAGAGAGAGAGAGTTTATATTTTCTCTACTGTGATGGGTTCTGTGTACCCGGAAGTGTTAGAGAAAATAGGGAAGTCAAGCTCTAACCTCTCTCTCTCTCTCTCTCTCTCTCTCTCTCTCTCTCTCTCTCTCTCTCTCTCTCACACACACACACACACACACACACACACACACACACACACACACACACACACACACACACTTTTTAGTATACATGTTCAACCTCTTCACTACAGTGACTTCTTTTTATTATTTCCACTACTAATGGTGATAGAAGGGGACGCCTGCCATCCACTCATTTGATGTAGTTCTTCCTTCAGGTGACTGTACGCCGAATAACACGCCAAAATGATATCCTGCAGGCTATTTAGTCGTTTACTACGTTGGGTGGTAACCATATAACCAGAGAGATGCCTGGTGCTGTAGTGTAGTATAAGAATTTAGACGGATGAGTGAGGTTTATTACATACTGCCACTCAGGGACGAACGATTGATCACTCTTATCTTTAAATATCAGCACTGTAGCCTAGCCCTGGACCCCTACGCTCCTGAAGGGGATATAAAGATACAGATGATGATGACAATGCTAGATTTTTTTTTAAGATGGCGTCCTCGTAGTGAAGGGGTTAATGAAGATCGTAAAATTATTCTTCCAGTGTGAAAAGTCTCTCTCAGGCAGAATACAATTGTCTGGAGAGCAACTATCTATCTGTCTGTCTATCTGTCTGTCTGTCTGTCTATCTGTCTATCTATCTATCCCTACCTACCTACCGACCTATCTGTCTATCTGTCTATCAGTGTCTGTTTTTATTGATCTACCTTCCTACCTACCTACTTACCTACCTATCTATCTATCAGTTTCTGTCTATATTGATCTACCTTCCCACTTACCTACTTATCTATCTATCTGTAGCGAGATGCCATAATCCCTTAAGTTGTGACCACAAACAAATCGTCTCCATATCGCCCAGTCCCCTGCCATTTCGCTGCCCTTGCCACAACTTACAACCCCCTCTCTCGTATTCATCTCCTTCATCACTCCACCTCATCCTCGGTCTCCCCCTTCCTCTCCCACCTCCACCTCACGGACAAACACCCTCTTAGTTAATCTTTCCAGCTTCTCCACATGGCCACATTACACTAAAAATAAGAATACGTGACTCAAGGAATTTTAACAAGACATTCAAACTTAAGAACTCCAAGAAAAATACAGAGATGCATAAGTATACTAAAAAAAGAAATAAAAATGATATAAACGCCTGGTAAAGCTGAAAAACATGTCCACCTCTCATTTCCAAAACAGGCTTAATTTTAATATTCATAAAACAAGCGCATTTATTTGTCCCCGAGAAATAAGTGCGCGATTATACTCCAGAATTTCTAAACAGGGCTGGCTATTATTATTATTATTACTATTATTATTATTATTATTATTGTTATTATTATTATTATTATTATTATTTTTATTATTAATATCATTATTGTACTCTCTCTCTCTCTCTCTCTCTCTCTCTCTCTCTCTCTCTCTCTCTCTCTCTCATTCCACTCAATTTTCCAAACAGCTTTCATTTTAATACCCTCTACCCCAACATATCATTTCTCCATTTACGAACAAAATGGCCAGGCTCTGTAAACAATAATGGGCGGAGATCCAGAGGTTATTATTATTGCGGCACTTTGGAGCTTTCAGCATTAACCAGCGGACGAAATGGCCATAGGGACAAGCTGGACAGAAGGACAAATTGACTGTATGTAAGAATAAAGAATTTTCTAACGCAAATACTCATACAGTGAATCAGAGGAGGGGAGCGTCCAAAATCGTCACATCCCAAGAAAGTTAACCATCACAGCCAAATTCAAGATCTGTTCTTTCCGTGATGCCTCGACACAGTTTACATAAAAGTTTGGAGGTTGTGAACAAGGAAAGGACGTACTGAGACAGTGTTATAGAGGTATTTGTACACCATGGAGTACCGGAAAACACTCAGAGAGCGCGAACCCCCCGCCAGCGCCAGTAAAATTCATGACTTACTGCTGCGTCTGGGTCAGGGTACATCTCAGAATCGAACCGTACTAATATTTTACGGTCTTGTGTAGTTGTTAATTTCTACGGTCATAGTCTGCCATGTTAAATCTCATAAGGCGCATACCTCTGCCCACGCAAATAAAATACATGAGTTATTCCTGATCCAGATCCACCTCAGAGTGTATCATTTCTCCTTTGACCCACTGACCACGTATTCACCACATTGCATTGAAGACCGATAACAGCTTTTTGACATATCTTCCACATAAACAAACAAGCAGACAGGAGTGAATACATAACCTCCTCCAACTTCTTTGGCAGAGGTAATCATAACAAGTTGGGAATTCCTGTTAATCCTTGCATTGGAGAGCTAAACAGAAAGGAGTGAGTGTGCAACAGCTGCGTGTCGACCATAAAGGAGGAGGCACGCACGCAGTGAGCTTAAAAGAACAATGCATTCCCTAAAACCACAATATACAAAGCGTTATACATCAAGGCATATACATTACACATCCACTGTACCAGCAGTAGCAAAGTATGAGGCAGTACTGAAGTGAAGAGAGAAGGGGAGGGGGGCAGGGAGAAGGGAGTCAGTGAGAGGAAAGGAGTTAATGAGAGGGAAAGCCTTTGTATTCACCATGTTTGTACTGTAGAGCTGTATGTCGTGAACTACCCCAGGCGTGAAAACTACAGGAACAAATAAGGCTCCTGTACAAAGTTAGCAGTTGTCCAGAGATGAAGAAAACATGGAATTGTCTGAGCACATCCAACTATTTAGACGATGGATTTGCCAAAGAAGTTATGCGATCTCTCTAAGAAAAATATTGAGAAAAGAATCTTACTAAAGTTCAGATAGGACATTAACCTTGAGTCTGAAAGGAATTAAGATCACCGGAGGAGTATCATTGGCGGAATCCATGTATGTGGTGAAAAAGATTATATGATGAAGGCTTCAGAATTTTCCTTTTCGTGGTAGACTCATACCTTGAAGAGAAAAAGAATCCAGCAAGAAATGATGCAAGCTCTTGTACAGAAACGAATCAGCCTGGACAAGCATGAACACGAAAGTACAGTGTAGTTCATGAAAATAACATGGAGTGAGCCTGTCAGGACCGAGTGTCATTGAGGTCAGGGAGGGAAGAAAGTATGATTTGAAAAGAAACGTTTTAGAAGAAATTGGACAGATCGCTGGAAGCGTCTTTATTGGAACTGAGGGCAAAAGTTATACAAAGGGTTCTCTTTTACCAGATGAAGAGACAGCAACGACCCAGCTGGAGTGAAAGATGAGGGAGAAGTAAAATTGCCAAAGTTGTTGGCTGCACGCGAGAAGAAACATGAAGGGATTGAATTAGGTAGATCATTGCATTTAGATGGGTGAAGTTGTTTGTGGTAAGTTGCATTGAACAGGAGAACGAACTGTACAAAAAAAAAAAAAAAAAAAAAAAAGTTAATCGTGAACATAAGTTGGCTATGGGACGAATTGGCCTGAAGAACGAGTTGGCAAAATATTGAAGATAGTTTTTTTTTTTTTTTTTTTTTTTTTAAGGATTGTTAGGTCTCAGGGAATGGACTGCTTGCGCTATACCTGGAGCCCAGTACATAAAAAAACGCGTAAATAATAAAATCAACATAAATGAACAGTTTAGGTTGTAAGGACGTATGTTTACTGTACTCTTAGCTTTCCTATACGGAATACAATAATGTGGCAGTAACACGAATAAGATCTCTAACCTTTTAATATTCTGTTTGGATTTATTCGTGATATTCCTCCATAGATGCATTAAGGACGAGGTTGATATAGATTAATTCTTTTTTTTTTTTTCCCCCACAGACGAACTAAGAGCGGCGGTGCAGCTGGAGGGGGTGAGTGGAGGGGTGAGGGAGGGAGGGGCGTCTCCCCTCCCCCTCCTCCTCTCCCCTCTCCTCCCCCTCCTTCTTCCCCTAGCCCCCAGCTTCTCCTAGCAGTGTGGTGGCTTCTAGCTGGCTCCTTCTCCTAGGAAGGTGATTGTTGTGTGGTTTAGTGGTAATAGTGTTAGTTTGGTTTTGGAGGTAGTAGCAGTGGTAGTAATAGTAGTCGTAATTGTAGTAGTAGTCATAATGAAGTAATATTCGAGAATAATAATATAGTCTTAAATTATTAGTAGTGAAAAGGTAATATAATCTTCATATTAGTATAATATTAATACTGTATAAAAAATAAAGTACACAACTTCTTGCAGAACTAATTATTTAGCTCATTAATCCCCTTCAGTACGAGCGTTAACCCATAATCTGAATAAAATCGTCTGGCGGTAGCAAGAATAAAATTTTAAGTCCCCCTACATAATGTGTGAAGGAGAATGCGTCCACTACTACACAAACGCGATTGACGGACGTAAACCTCACCAGCGTCACATTGTAAAGGCTTCATCTGACATCACCATCCATCCGTGTCTGCCCTAATGACGTTATTCCATCTCCCCTGCACCGCCAAACACCTCCCATTAGCCTGATCTGTGTCCCATTTTACGCTACGGTACTGTGGGCAGGCTACAGGTGGTGGAGGAGGCTTGTTTGAAATCCGTATGACCCAATATATCTATTTGTTGTTCTTTTTTTAGATACATTGAACTGTAATGATAGTCTGCCAGTATGCCGTGAGCAATATATTTTTCTGTTTCCCGTACTTCCCCTAGCATACCCCTCCCTCACCACTCACGACCGTTGTTTCTTGGACGGTTATATTTTCAGAGTTATACCTGCTGACGGTTATGTCGGTTGACGGTTTTGCAGACATGGCTGGTGATGTGTTCGACAAGTGCTATTTATATTCTCACTTTATTCCATGAGCACTGTATGGCGATGTATTTAGTGATTTTGTTCATGCTGCTGCCAGTAGATTTTATTCAGCCGTAATGCCAATTCCTTCACCATTATGCCGTTAGCAATATGTTATTTTGTTTTCGTTGTTAAGGTAAAAATTCTTTCTTCCCAGTCCGTAATGGCGTCAGGGTGGACAGCCAATCACGTCATGACAATTTGGGACGTCACACGGAACAGCAACAGTGCCATGAATGGCGTCACATCCTCCATCGTCATAGCAACGCCTATGAAGTCAAACTAGTCAGCCAGTTAATGTTACATCTCTCTTTTTTTTAAACTGATATACTCTCAGCGGCGGTGACGTCACGTAGCCAGGTCCCAGCAATTCCTCATCATCGAAACACAATTAAATGGCGTCACACAGAAAGACCAATCCAGTAAGAGCATTCTGGTGACGTCACGCTTGTTGTACTGAGAGTCCCCCTCTTCCGACGTTTCAGGATTCTATTGTGCACAGATCTCCCTTTGCCTGAGTAGCATGTGAAGGGGTGCATGGATAACTGAGTACGGTGCTTAACAAGACAGACCTAATTTAACCTAACCAAACCTAGCCTGACAACCTTACCTCACCTCACCTACCCTGTCCTGACGTCGCTTTACTTGAATTTTTCTCACCTAACCTAATTATCACATTACTTCCGTTTCTCCTTAAATTACCTTCTGTATCCAGTGTTTAGGTTACGTTTGGTTAAGTCTGAGTAAGGTTCTGTAGACATGTTCAGCCCC
Source organism: Coenobita brevimanus (assembly GCF_032717465.1). NCBI lineage: Eukaryota > Metazoa > Arthropoda > Malacostraca > Decapoda > Coenobitidae > Coenobita > Coenobita brevimanus. The sequence goes on from NC_137015.1 coordinate 37,220,586, forward strand.
TCCTTGTTCCTCCACCGTGTGTACTGATGCCATGGGAGCTCAGAGCACGAGAGACCCCTGAGCCAGCCACAACACAGCCCACCATTTTGTGAATCATGACGTCATAGATGCCACACACCGCCAGCCAGAAGTCATGCATCACATAAACATTTGTGAAAAGTTTGTCATTGTACGAGACAGCTTTGGTTTGACATTTATGAATCGAAATATGGAAATCAGTGTCTAATAGCAGAATTGATTTTTAAGTTTATAGGCTAAAGTAATTTTCTGGTTATACTTTAGTCCGTTTTCAGCCTACCGAACTGCGCCACTCATAACTTGAATACAAACTCGAGGATACATGAAACTTAATGAGCCATAGTTATGAGATAAGAATAACTCTCTTTGGTTATTAGTAGATCCTTTAGTTTGTGTACACCTGGCCATCAACCAAGCTGGAAGGGACTGTGGCTGGTTGTCGGGTTAAAAAAAAAATAGCTGTCTTTTAATGGCTTGGTTTCCTTTGGACTATGTGTGTTTGATCTGTATGTATTGATGTTTGAGTGCTGTGGGAGATGGATATGCGTATGAGCAGGTATACAGGAACATATTTTAGCACCAAGGTACGTAAAATGTGTATAATATCCTGTTGGTGAGTAGTACCAGAACGAAAAATTTCAAATACAGTATCATAATCTAAGGCCAAATGCAGAGATTACTTTGTGTGACGATATAATGTTATCTTCATGTTTAACTTACAATTAAATCACACGGGAAGCTTGCTAAATTATCTCCTGATCAGATGACTGTCTTCTGGCTGGTGGCTTAAGTGCTCTGTGGCCCGTAGTGTCGTTAGCATGGGAGGATTACACTTAAATGTCCTCTTGTGTACTACTTATGTCATTCAAATATCGACACAGTTTGCATCAGTAATAGTCACGAAATTAAGATGTGACAGGCAAAATAAATCGTATAGGAAAAGGCGATACGGATGCTCGTGGACGAACAAGAATACGAGATTATGACGTCATCCTGCTGGGAGGCACACTGCCAGATGAACGACGACCGAACAAGGCCAAAACACACCCGAATTCCCCCCAGTATATAAAGTGGTGATTCATACCGTATACGTTATGGGTACAGGCTGTTAAAGACGTGTTGTGAAAAGGTATAAGTATTTACAAGTCCATTTATCCTGTACAGTCTTAATTACAGTACTGTACCTTGTTACCCTCCAAAAGCTGTATTCTCGCGGGGTGATGAGGCTTCTTACCATTACTTTCCATGTTTTTATATATCTTTATTATTTTCTTTTACCTAATTCGTTTTCCTTCTTCTGTTTATCTTCTGTAGAAAAATAGATAAATAAAAATACACCTTAACTCTCTGGCCTCTCAGCTTATTAATGTGTGTGATGCTGAATTAACACATCGGTAGGTAAGGGCGCCCACCATCCACTCACTTCATGTAGTGCTGTCTACATGTTAATCCACGCTGTGATGAACCAAATGGTGCCATACTAAGGAAATAAGTAACTACATATGATGGTATCCCAAGAAATGGTCGCCTGGTGATCTGTTGGGTTACGGCTCTTCAATTTGTGGCTCATAAAGGTTTAAGAAAAAAGGAAGTGTTGAGGTTTATGGCAAAGAACTCAAGGACGGGCCATCTTGAGGTAAAATATAAGCAAAAATATAATAATAATAATAATGATGGGCACTACTATTATTAAAGCAGTATATGAATAAATAAATAAATAAAATAAGGTCAGAATGTAACGAGGACTATGTTTATAAGGAAAGCGTACCAGAGAGCCTCCTGATCCTGTGAGAATACGGCCGGGAGACTCGAATTTTGGCGCGTAATTCAAATGCCCATTGTGATATCCGGAGTCTTTGTAACTACGTCATTTTTTTTTAATAACTTTCGTATGTACATTATACATTCTGAAGAAAATATTGAGGTTAAAATGATTGAATAAATATAAACAAACCTTTATTTCGTAACGTGTCTGTTGTCCAGTTTCTTCCTTACTTCAGTACTAATTTGTAATATACTACTGTAATATATGTACTAATCTTGTAATATATATTGTACTAATCTTGTATATATATTGCCACTAACACATAATGGTAGTGTAGATCATATTAATTGTTTTGTATATACAGTAGATGTACATATTGTGTTTTTTGTTGTAATAAAGTCAGTGCATCCGTAGTGTTGTTTTTACTAACACGGGGAGGGAGAAGAGGAGAGAGGGAGAGGAAGAGGTAAGCAAGGAAGGAGGTGAAGGGATGAGGAGGGATGGAATCACGGAGGGAAGGAGAAAACGAGGAGGGAAGGGGAAGAGTATGGAAGGAAGAGGAAAGGAAACAGGAGAGAGAGAGAAAAGGGTGGGAAGAAGAGAAGAAAAGGAGGAAGAAGGGACGTGACAGGTAGGGATTAATGTGTGTGTGTCCAGTTGGTTAGCATGTCTTAGGTGTCAGTGTTCTAGCAGAGAGCGTACAAAGTTACTGGTACGGTCGTGGTGGGACTGGTAGTGGCTGACAGTGTAGCGTATCGACTGGTAAGCTGATTCAGGACTGTGGGTGGGTCAGGACATGATGTTCAGTCTTGTCCGTAGTGGGTGGACGAACGATTCTGATATTAACTAAAGCAAGATTGTACGACCAGCCTCTGGGTGTCTGATGGAGTGCTCCGAAATGACCACTGGTTCTTATATTAGACGCATATACTGTATGTGTCGGGATGAGGATGTATTTGCCATCCACGAGGTCTGCTTGTCACAGATTTACCTCTGCGTGAAACTGACTCCAGCTGTGTACCCTAGAAACCCTCTCTAGTGTACCCGAAGCGAGGCTTGTGTTAATGGACGCAATCTCCAGACACGAGAATGGGATCAACGCATTGAGACCACACGTGCATAGAACAACATGGTCCACCTGCGTCCAGGCCTCTCTCATTGCTTCTGAGGTATGCTCTCCATGGCCAGTCGCTTTCTGCGCCAGAGAAGTTGTATTGTAAGGGCTTTTCTGGTTTTAGGCCTAGGTCTTTTTAGGGCGATGTTGGTTATCCTTGTTTTGTTCGCGGTCTAGGTAAAACAGATCCTGCTCGACGATTTAAGTGGAAGCTGATAGAAAGAGGGGAGAGGTGTATCTTTGGTCGTTGTAGCCCTATCCCGACTTCTGGCTTCGTTCCTGGGTCCTGGGTGTGTGTATTGTATTTCTTTATGAGGGAGAGATTCATCATTATTAGTAAGAAAAACAGAAAAATGTGTAGTATCTCGCATAGTTCTGTTGTATGGCATAGGATATAGGTCCTCTGCGTAGAGTAAAAATAAATAAATCGAACCTCATTGATTGAAGAAGAGCTGACACAAGCCATATATGATTCGTGTATGTCATCTGTAACTAAGCAGTCAGTCCAGGGTTTCCTTCCCTGGGACTCCTTGCGTGGACTGCCTACCGTAATGGAAGTTTGGAGGACGTTATCATTCGAAGCTTCACTAATCCATTCCTCGTAAAATTCAGAATGATTATCTGTCTCTAACACTCCTACGCTGCTGTTACTCATCTGCAGCTAAATAAACTCGCCTGGTGTTGGCCCAAATAAATGACTAGAATTGAGATGAATGTGAGTGAATTATTGGAGTTAGTATTAGCACTGCCAGGCTCCTGTGACGCACCTCCAGCTGTATAAAATCGTCTGGTGACAGCCTAAATAAAATAGACGACGTGACCATGGGAGAATTAATGCAAACTATATTAACACTCTCAGGCTTCCGTAACTTATTCCCAAGTGAGACAAATCCTCTACTAGTGGCCTAGATACTGAACACATAGGAAGGGGGCCACGAGAGGGTTAACCTTGGGGGATGTTGGAGGGCTGTTGAAAATCTCTTGCTAACTTCCCTGAATATACAAGTTCTCCCATAGCGCCCTGTATTAGCCAGATTTCTTTTGTTTTGTTTTCTTTTTTTGGCATTGCTTCGCCCTTCCGTAATGTATCCCCCCAAAACACGCCTTTCAGCTTGTAATGATTAAAAAAAAAGATAAAACAAAAACAATATACTTTGTCTTCTTTCAACATTTGCAGATGTGGTAAGAGAATAATTTTGCCTTGATGAGGACGCGTCTCTTGAAGGAGTTGGTTTTGAAAAGAGGTCTTGGCGTTGCTTCACAAGAAAAAGGTTGTGTTTGTGCAAATGAGGGTTAGGCACATTTTGGATGATCAGTCGTCTAAGTATAGGTCGATTCTGGGATTTGGGTTCTAACTTTAATGGGATAAGCTTGATTTACCATAGTCCCTGATCGCCTGTAGCCCACGATACATATTCTTTCAGAGGCTTCCATAATTGATACAAAGTTTTTTCGTCCTTGGAATATTGTCTTTCTGTTTTTAATGATTTACTCTCGGTCTAGGAAAGAGAGAGAGAGAGAGAGAGAGAGAGAGAGAGAGAGAGAGAGAGAAGGAGGGTAGTGAGAAAAAGCCTGATGGATTTTTCTCATTCCGATTTCGAGAGACTTTAGAGGCTTTTTGAAGGAGTTGGGGAGGAAAGAAAAGATTAGGGAGGGGAAGGGGAGGAGGGAGGGAGATGACAGGGAGAGGAGAGAAGAGAGGATACAAGTAGGAAAGTGAGGAAGTAGGGAGAGAAAGGAGAGAGGAAATGATGGAGGGAGAAGGTTAGAGGAGGAAGGAAAGAGAGAAGGGAAAAGGAGGAGAATGAATGAAATGGGGAAGGCGAGGAGGGAAGGAGGGGTAGAGAGGCGGGAAGAAGAAGAGGTGCAAACAAAATCTGCTTTAATAATATAAGTAGATTCGAGTCGACGTCTGTGCCAAGAATTAAGTAAATACACTCTATATTCATCCACTAGTTCACCTAAAGGACAAAGATTACGGACATATCATACATTTCAGAGATATATGTACGAACTTTAGTAATGCCAGCTCTATTTCACACCTCGCCCACATCACATGCACACAGATATAAAAACAAATGGATGAGGTAGCTGCACCCCCAAGCAAGGCCAGCACAGCGACCTACAATCACTGGCATCAAACTGTATAGTGGCTGGAATACCCAACATCCAGCTAAGGAGTTGTGGAACCTCGAGACAACTGCGTATAAGCACAAAGAAGACATACTGACATTAACAGCCTAAATTCTCATCTCCCTCTTGTGAATACCGAGTTGTAACAATAGATTAGCACTTGATGTTAGTTAAGAAGAAGTACTATGGGTGGAATGTAGAGCCGTCGCATTGTCTTATTCTTCCACTAAGATATTTATACATGAATTAGGGTGCAAGAGGACGAGCCAGGTTATAGTAATAAGGGTATACTATGCTACACCTACGCAGTATATCCAAGGACAAGACTCGCGCAGTAGTTCAAGTGTCAGTGTCAACAAGAGCTACTAATAAACAATAAACTAGAATAATGGGCCAAATAGAATTACTAAATAATGCATTCTCAATTTACGATTACACATGCATTATACTGTATACTGTTACGTTATACCGAGTAATAAGAAAAATTAAAACTAAACATTATTAGTGAAGTACGTAGAGGAAAATAGAGATGATGTCTTCCTTGTGCACGTCTGTTTAAGTGAGTGATAGACAGGTGGGTGAAGATCATTACATCGCTTCCGACTCACCGATTACCACACACAACACGCAGATTAAAAACTACAGAAAAAGAAATGTAATTGCTTACCAGTGTTGCGCCGTTGTTGTATCCTTAGTGACCTGGATGAGAGAAAAACAATGTGAAATATATCTTTTTAATTGATGTGGATGTGATTAGTTGGAGATTAAAGCTAGATAATTGCCCAAACGACTTTAAAATGCCATTATTGCATCACAGCCTACCAAACTGCCTGGTAATTGGATTCCTATTTCTACGCAGTTGAAGAAATCCTTTGGTTCAATTAATTAAAAACATGTCATTTTTTTTTTTTATATCATTGCCTCCATTATTTCGATCGGTCTGACTGGTTTGAAATATTTACTAACTGCCTTGTTATCCTTTTTTTTTTTTTTTTAATTAGCTTGGACTAGATCCCTTCGTTACCACCTTTTTCTTAAGGTAATCATAAGAGAGAGAGAAAAAAAAAATATATTACATAAAAACAAATTTACCTCAAGACAGAGTTCTTAATCTCGTAATCATTTTTTGTCATTCCATTTTATTTTCTTCAGTTAATTTTTTTTTTTTTTTTTTTTTTTTTTTTTTTTTCCAGTACAGTGACCAAAACTGAACACAATACTCTAGGTGCGGTCCTGCTAAGGAATTATACAAGGTGAGGAGCATAATCTTGTAATTCATTTGCCTCACAAAATGGTAAAGTTAATTTGTCAGGAGTTTTTAGTGCATCTGTGTACTGTCGATATTTTCTGATGATTACTTTTAAAATCTTTTCTCGATCCATGTTATTGAGTTTAATGTTATTAGTTATTATTCGTATCAGATAGAGCCATGATTCCGGGGGCTTGAATGATGATTGAATGGAAGCGTGACCTATTGGAGTGGGCAAACTTGGGCTGTCTGGGCGTTGCTTCTCCTCACCCTGCCCTAGCGTGGGAAAGAAGGTCCTGATGGTGATGATGATGGTATTCACAGAATATTTAAGTTTCATATATACTATCAATATTAACTACTTTGTATTTATCAGTAGTAAAAATAGTTTGCAGACTTTGAACCAGGTGGAATGGTTGATCAGTATATCCCACACTAATAATGTTGGTAAATATTTTGCCTTCTGAGCGTATGAGGGAAGATGCACGGAGTTATACGTCTATTTTTTGCTGGAAATACAGATGCAAAGAAAGTTCCAAAATTTCACGCATCTCACGTTCACCATTATTATCCTTTCCTTTGCATGTAGTTGGTGGACCTGTGTTGGTGTTAATGATAGTTTGTGTGTGGTGTAACAAGAAATTACTTTTAGACTTTCTTTACTGATGTTTGCAGCTTTTTCTTGCTTTGCTTTATTATGTAGCTTTGCGAGGAAGAGTATGATGTTATATTTGTCAGCCTGATTATCTGTGGGTCTGTTATTCCGATGGGCCTTTTTTTATTTATTTATTTTTTAGACAGTCCGAAATACGGGTGCTTTATACGGGTGTTTTACTATCGTCTAACTCCATCGACACTATCTGTCTATCTATCTATTGCCAGACGCCTCAATCCCGTTTGGGGTGGCCACAAACAAATCGCCTCCAAGTCGCCCTGTCCCCCGCCATTTCACTACCCTGCTCCCAACTCACACCCCCCTCTCTCATATACCTCTCCACCCCATCCCTCCATCTCATCCTCGGTCTCCCCCTCCCTCTTCCACCCTCCACCTCACTCGCATACACTCTCTTCGTCAGTCTTTCACCCTCCATCCTCTCCACATGGCCAAACCACCTCAGTGTGTTCCTCACAACGCTTCCTATCACATCCACATCAACACCACAACGCTCCTTTATATCCTCATTCGTCAGCCTGTCTCTCCACGTGACTCCACAAGCTCCTCTTAAATAACTCATTTCCACTGCTCTCACTCTTGACTTGTGTCCTTCCAACAACGTCCAAGCTTCACTTCCGTACGTTAGAGTTGGTATCACAATACTGTCATGTAGTAACTTTTTTACTTCCATGCTCACTTCCCTGTTTCTTATCACTGCTTTCAAGGAACCAGCAACCTTTCTTCCCTGCTGTACCCTTTCAAGCACTTCACCCTCCAAACCTCCATCCTTACTCATCACACTACCCAAATACTTAAACGTACTCACATTTTCCAATTCCTCACCATCCAACCTCGCTATGCATTCACTGACTTCACCTCTCTCAAAGACCATCACTTTACTCTTCCCTACATTCACCTTTAGGTTCCGTTTCTTACACACTCTCTCAAACTCATCCACCAAGCCTTGCAGCTCCCCTTCATCTTCACTCAACAACACAGTATCATCTGCAAACAACAGTACAGGGAGTTTCCAAACACTATCCTCTCTCACCAGGGCCACTCCAACATCCACTACCCTACCTTGTACCTCTTTTATTACCCCATCCATGTACAGATTGAACAACCATGGAGACATGACACATCCCTGTTTCAAACCAACTTTCAAAGAGAAAAATTCACTTAGTTCACCATCCACACGCACTGCAGCCTTAGCACCATCATACATACTCTTCACAGCATTCAACAACTTCCCATCTACTCCATATATTCTTAACACTTTCCACAATCCTTGTCTATCCACCCTGTCATATGCTTTCTCCAAATCCATGAAAGCCGCATACAACTTCTTTCCCTTCTCTAGAAACTTTTCCACTAAAGATCTAAGAATGAATATCTGATCTACACAACCTCTTCCCTTCCTAAAGCCTCCCTGTTCTTCTCCAACTAATTTCTCTGTTCTTTCTCTAACTCTGTCTATAAGTATCCTACCATACACTTTTCCTATTATACTAAGAAGACAAATGCCCCTATGATTACCACACACTTCTTTTTCCCCTTTTCCTTTGTACAAGGGAATAATTATACCTGACTTCCAATCCTCCGGGACTCTACCTTCCTCCCAGGCCAATCTGCACATCTTCCACATCCATTCTACTACTATCTCTCCCCCATGCTTCAGCATCTCACCACACACTCCATCAATTCCTGGGGCTTTCCCCGATTTAACTTTCTTCATTGCTTCCACAACCTCTATCCTACTGATTTCTACCTGTCTTCTCACCTCCCTCCTTCTCCCAGCCATTCCCCAGCCACTTATACTCGCATTACTTCCATCCTCTACGTTCAACAATTCCTTAAAGTGTTCTCTCCATCTGCTCACTTTTTCTCCCTTCTCCACTAGTAATCTACCATGTTTATCTTTCACTCCCCTGCTAACTTTACTTCCACCCTGTCTTACTCTTTTCACTTCTCTCCAGAACATTTTCTTACAGTCCCTCCACTTTACACTCAAATTCCTTCCAAATTCCTCATCCACTCTCTTCTTACTCTCTCTTACTAATCTTTTCACCTCTCTCTTCCTTTCCACATATAACTCTCTCTTCTGCCTCTCAACTTCTTCCACGCCCCTATTTCTCATCCATTCATTGTATGCTTTCTTCTTTTGTGCCACAGCCTGTTTCACCTCTTCAGTCCACCACGCTGTTCCTTGCACCCCCCCTCCGTCTTCTCTTCCTTCCACACACCACATCACATGCTGCACATATTTCTTCTGTAAATATCTTACACACACCTTCCACGTCTCCCATCTGCTCCAATTCATATTTGCCCAATCGTTCCTCCACTTCTCTCTTATACTCTGCCTTTTTCTCATCCTCTTGTAACCTTTCCACTCTCCTTGCAACTACTCCTTCCTCTTGTCTTTCCCTTCTTCTATTCCTCCATCTTACTTGCATCCTAATTCTGGCCACCACCAAGTAGTGGTCAGAAAGGCCACTCCCCCAACCTCTATAAACTCTTGCATCCAATATACATCTTCGCATCCTTTCATCCACACACACATAATCAATCATTGCCTTCCTTTCATTCAGTTCACCACCCACCCTTCTCATCACTCGCCATGTATACCTGTGGATCATTTTATGCCTGAAGAGGGTATTGGCTATTACCAACCCCCTCCCAGCACAGATGTCCACTAACGCACTCCCATTCTCATCTATCTCAGCAGGCACACCCCACTCACCAACTATTCCATCCACCTTCACATTACCAACTTTACCATTCATATCACCGATCAAAAACACTCTCTCATTCCTTCCAAACTTTTCCATGCACACTTCCACATTTGTCCAGAACTCTTCTCTCACTCTTCTAGCACGATCTTGCGTTGGCGCATACACACACACAATCGCCCACATTTGTATTCCAACTTTCAACTTTACCCACACAATCCTTGACCCAACTGATCCATACTGTCTTATGCTCTTCTTCCATCTTTTACTCACAACTATACACACTCCTTCCTTTGCCCTCTCATTCTCATCTACTCCTGCACATATACCCCATCCATACTCCCATTCTCTCACACTTTCTCCTCTCCATTTTGTTTCAGTTATTCCACATACATCCACTTTCGCATCCTCAAGCACCTGGACAATCTCTCTCTCTTTCACCTCATCATTCGCTCCTCTTACATTCCATGTACACATTACCAAGTCCTTTGTCCGGTCCTGGGTCGTCAACGTTTGGTCAGTCCTTGTCCGAGGCTTCTTGTTTGTTTTTTTAGTTAGTTGTTTTCCGGGGAGGGGCACTAACCCTCCGCCAACCCTTTTAGTCGCCTTTTACGACAAGCAGGGATACTGAGGGAGTATTCTTGAAAACCCCCTACCCCCAGGCCTGTTTTAATCAGGCCACTATACTCCTTTAACCTTAATTTTTTCCTTCTTTTTTTTTTTTCTTTGTGGAGCTTGATGTAGTTCGGTGGCAGCATATGACAGTCCAGTGGCTCTACATCCATTCCACAACACTTCTTCATGACTAGCACCATATCCCTGTTTTAATCTGTAGTTGCAATTTTGTATCAAAAACAGACGACAATTTTAGTCCAGGTTAGAGTAAAAAAAGGGAGTATACCAAACTATTTTCTTCAGTTTAAGGGATATCTTTTTTAACGATAGAATTAATGAAAGTTGTATCTAAAATCACAAGTTCGAATATCCTCTCCAGTTTATCATAATCGCCTGGAGACAGCATGAATTAAATAAAATGACGTATTATGGCAGGAAGGGAACATTTTTTACCTGAGAAAAGTGAAGGCTAGAAAGTAACGCAAGAAATAAAAATAAAAAATAAAGAAAGCGAGGTCTCCCAAAGAAAGAGAAATTATGGGAGAAAAAGAAAATGGGATGAGAGAGGGAGGGAGAAAATGGAGTCTGTCCGTGATCTTTTTTTTTTTTTTTTTTTTCTCAGTTCTTGGTGTTTTTGTTTTACGATATGCGAAATGCCAGACAGCGTGGAATGGAAATGTGGCACAAGGAAATGGGAAATGGAAAGAGAGAGAGAGAGAGAGAGAAGAGGGGTGAAGATGTGGCGGTGAGGAAATGGTTTTTGGAAACTTGTGGAGGGGGCTTGTGAGGCTTACCTGTCTCTCTCTCTCTCTCTCTCTCTCTCTCACACACACACACACACACACACACACACACACACACACACGTAATTACAGAAAGTCTTTGATCTCAGTATTAACCCCCTTTCCCCGACAAGGACACCATTTATATTATTTCTCTCCCCAGACGATTTTATTCCCGTTAATTCAGGTTTTTGGTGCTGGAGGGGTTAGATACAGCCTTCATTAAACCCCCTTCAGTGCTACAGGGTTCTCATAGGCTGAAGAAAATCGTCTGGTAACAAGGAGAATGAAGTGTCTGTCTGTTTATCTTTGTGTTTATCTTTGTCTGTGTTTATCTTTGTCTCTCTGTCTGTCTGTGTTTATCTTTGTCTATTATGTGTTTATCTTTGTCTGTGTGTGTTCATCTTTCTTTGTCTGTCTGTGAACCAGCGTCCTCGGTCTCCCTCTTCCCACTCCCTCCCTCCACCTCTCCGTCTCTTTCTCCCACGTGTTCTACCTCCCTCTCCGCACCCTCTCCTTCCACCTCATTAACATAAACTGTAATCAAGGAAGGACATATCCCAAACTCCCTTTGTCAGAGGAATGGGCGTGTTAAAGTTTTTCTAATAACTGCCCGTACTCTGTGCAATAAGTTTACAGAATTAGAGACTTGTGGTTTTGTCGGCAACTGATTTATTTTCCATTACCTCATCAAGACATCGAGGCGAAATACTGAAATAACTTTATAGCGGTCTGTAGTTTGTATGATTATAGTGCTTTTAGTAGCGACAAACGAGAGAATGGCAGGCGCTGTATCTACATTCTAAAACGTATCTTCATCCAGTACAAGTTTCAAAATCACCGATCGATAATCTTAGTTTCTAGAATTAAATCTTGCGGTAAGGTTATGCCTGGATTAGTCTTTCGCCCATCAGCTCAGCCGTAGGAAACTGGCATTTTAATATAAGAACAAATTACGGGAGTTGTTGAATCCAGAATACAATAATCTGAGGTTTTAAAAATGTACCCTTACTGAGATGGAATGACTACTTCTCACCACAGAACTTGTACAGTGTCATGCAAAGTACATCACTATATTTCTTCTTGGCTACACCATTACTTTATGTTCTTGTGGGAGCCGAATTCAGCACTAGTGATAATCATATAGTTCCTTTTAACCTCAGTTTTGGTGTCAAACGGGTAAATTGCAGTTACAAAAAAAAAAAAAAAAAAAAAAAAAAAAAAAAAGGATAATTATGGATGATATCAACTAGCTTAATTTCAGCGTCATTAATAATAATAATAATAATAAACTGACTCCTCGTCTTGGTTAGCGTAATAAGTGTAGCAGCAGCAGCAGTAGTAGTGGTAGTAGTAGTAGTTGTTGTTGTTGTTGTCGTCGTTCTTGTTGTAGCCCCAGGTTCATCTGACACATGAACCCAGTGGACTGCAGGCTAAAGTTACCCTTCCCCCACACACCACCATCCTCCGTTTGGGGGGATAGGGAGGAAAGTGAGAGTCGTTTGTCTAACCAGGCAGCTTCACCGGTCTAGTTATATCGTTGCCACCGCGTGAAGGCGTAGTGAGTGTTGGAGTCATAAACGGCTGTGTTGTGGAGGAAATACTTAAGCTTGGTGGATGTGTGCACTTTCCAGCCGACCGCATGGGCTTCATTTTTTATATATATATATTTTTTACAGGTTCCTAAAAGCTAAAAATATGCACAAGGGAAAAAATCTTAAAAGGGGAAAAATCTTAAAATGCATGGCCAGTTGTGTATTTTTTTTTTTTTTTTTTTTTTTTTTTTTTTTTAGCTCTTGGTCCAGACTTCTAATGTTGTGTTCCAGTCAACGGCAAACGGTTTGGCTCTGTTATTACTACAGTATTATTATTATTATTACTACTGTTATTATTATTATTATTATTATTATTATTATTATTATTATTATTGTTATTATTTTTTTAAGGAACAGTCTTGCGGGCTTCTAGCCTTTGGTTCCTTCTTCCTTGCATAAACAAAACAAAAAAAAACTCGGTAATAGCCAGAGAGTGGTAATACTTCCACCTATAACCCTCTCACGGTCGAAAAAATATAATTTAGTTTCATTTAACGCCGGACCATTTTATTCAACTAGGAGTGAGTCATGGAAGCCTGAGAGTGTTGCTGTTGCCGCTATTACACATGTCATGATCAGGACAACTCTGGATGATTTTATTCAACTGAGAGTGAGTCATTGGAGCCTGGGTGTTTAAGAAGGCTGTATCCAACCCCGCCAGATCGAAGTCTCTGAAGCTGAATAAAATCGTCTGGAGAGAGAAAAGTAAAAGACGTCACAGGATTGGAAGGGTTGATGATTAGAAGCCTCAGGTAGATTCATTGACGCCCCCAAATAATGTCAATATCTTCGTTATTAGTTATTGGATTTAAGTGAGATTTATTGCTTACTTTCCACACTTCTGTACAAATTTTCCTTCAGCATTTTAAATTTGAACACAGCGATCCAAAGTATTTTTATTTTTACTCAAACTTGGCCTAAGATTCCCATCCCTTCATCTTGACTGCTGTGTTGTAAGATTAGATTGACGCTAGATTACGGTGCTAGGAACGAAGGAGTAATATAGAAAGAAAACAGGACCGCAACATTGTCTTTTTCTTCCATTAAGCGACGCGATATGAGCTGCCATAGGACGAAAATCTAGGCCAAGTTGAAGTGAAAAGAGTACAGGAGTGAATTTTCGGCGAACCCTCTCGACTTAGTGGGTCGTGTTTTCTCTAATAATATTTTCTTTTATTCAGTCAAGTGTGCGAGCCTTTTTTTATTATTATTTATTATTTCCCAACAAAAATCCTTCATTCTGGAAAAACATCATGAGGGAATCAGGGAAATAGAATACACCTCTCTCTCTCTCTCTCTCTCTCTCTGCATATGCGGCACTCACTCACTTTCTCACTCTCTTCCCTCAAGTCTCCTGCGGGTGACCTTAACTTTTTTATATTATAATATTATGCATTGCCGAGAGAGAGCGGGGGGGAGGGAAGAGGCGAGGGAAGGAGGATGCATTGTTACCCCAGATAGATGGATAGGTAGATAGATAGATAGAGAGAGAGAGAGAGTGAAGGGAGGGGATTAAAGTCACTCATATAGAGAGAGAGAGAGTGAAGGGAGGGGATTAAAGTCACTCATCGTCCCTCAGAAGAACTTCAGTCTTTCTTCATCCCTCTCCTATCCTCTCTTTCCTTCCTTCCTTCTTCCCTCCTTCTCCTCCTCCCTCCCTCCCTCCCTCCCTCCCTCCCTCCCTCCCTCCCTACTGCCTTGCTCCCCCCCTCCCTCCCTACTGCCTTGCTCCCTCCCTCCCTCCCTACTGCCTTGCTCCCTCCCTCCCTCCCTACTGCCTTCTTTCCCTCGCTCTTTCCTCCCTCCTTCCATTATTCTTTCCTGTCATCATTCTCTCGGTCCTTCTTTCCCTTTTTCCTTCTTTTCGTCGTTCTGTCCGACCTCTTTCCTTCCTTCCTTCCGTTTTTCTCTCCCTCTCTTGTGTTTCCTTTCATCCTTCCTTCCTTCCTTTCCTCTTCACGTCATTTTTTTTTTTCCACCTGTCCGTTCATCGATCCTTCCTTCTTTGTCTCTCTCCTTCCTTTTCTTCCATTCTCCTTCCTTTCTTCCTTCTCTTCATCTTTCCTTCCCACCTTCCCTCTCTCTTTTTCCCCAGCGTTGTTCCTTCCTTCCTTCCTTCTTCCTCTCCATGTCTCCACCCATATTCTTATCTCTCGATTCTTCCATATCTGTTTTGCTTATCGTCATCCTTACATTCATTCTTTGTTATGCCGATCCCCCCCCCTCTCTCTCTCTCTCTCTCTCTCTCACTCTGTGTACATATCTATCTATCTATCTATCTATCTATCTAATGTATCTATCTATCTATCTGTATATCCGTCTGTCTATGGATGTCTCCTTCCTTTTATCTAATCTGTTTATCTCGGTCTCAGCCTGTCTTTCTGTTTGTGTCTCCCTCTTCCTGTCTGCTTACCTGCCTACCTACCTCTGTCTGTCTCTCTGTCAGTCTGTCCATATATCAGTCTTTATCTATCTGTCTGTCCATCCGTCTGGCTGTCTACGTATCTTTAAAAAATTCTGCAGAACAAGTAAAAATAATCGTTTGAGATGTTTGAGCATTGGCAGTGGGTGGAGTGGATGTCACATTCTTTTATATATTTTCCTCAGGTTTAAAATTTTAAGAGATAAACTTTCCATTTCTTTGACATTACGCTCTGCAGCATAACTGTTATCTCTCTTGAGCAGTTTTTAACTCCACTTTTTTGCTGCCTGTATCACCAATCAAGATTTTTCTCCACAATTCACACCCAGCAAACTGCAGTTTGCGACTATAGTGACATGAAATGACTGCACGAAAATGTGGCTTATGATTACATATCCATGACTCCACAGGCTTGCCTTCGTGTTATTATCCCTTTATATACGTTTGTCCACTCATACATTCTCCTTGTTACACCTCATTTACTAAATTCACGAGTAAGCACTAACATTATTTTGTTACACACAGCACTAGAATGAAATGAATATGAATAAGTCTGCCTTATAATCTACATTTTCTTTGAAATGTCCCGTGGATCAAATGGTAAACAATGTCTTGTGTCAATCATGTTGTGTTATAGTTGCTGTAACGGGTATGTTTATACGAGAAACGTATTTATGGTCACAAATTATTTTCACAGTTTAAGTATTACTGGCTGAATAAACAGGCCTGAACACAGAGGAATACATATGCGAACGCTGCAGTCGTTCGAGCAACAGCTTCGACTTCAATTTTGTAATTAGGAATTAATTTTGTACAGCTGAAACAACTGGTCACATAGCTAATTATAAATGTTTGTAAAATATGTAAACGTTTTGTGGCAGGTTGAAGAAGACTCAGTAATATAAATTCAAGAAAGTGCTGACAACATTAATCACGCTGAACGAATCGGACAGCCTGTAGTAGCGTGTAGGGGCAGGTGGCAGCACCGTCACAAACGTTTAGCACTTTGAAATTTTTTGAAGCTCGGGGAAAATCTCGAAATAATACCTCCATCACAATGGCGTAAGTATAGTAATAGTCTTTTTTGTAATCTTGCCATGCTACTGAATTAGTTTTGTATTTGTAGATGGGCCTTGAGCCCGATGATAAGTCGAGTGAAGCGAGGTGTTAGCCTGGTACGGCGGCGGCTCGGTCGTAGGAAGTTGTTTACATCTATTTCTCAGGAAGTAACCTGGTCATTGTTACTGATTTTAAATATATAGAACCTGTTTACGACCAGCCGTAAACTGAACCAGGGGGTAAGCGAACAATGGCAATGTTGGGGTGAGTTACGCCATTCGTTATCGACCTGATAACCTGCTTCCCTGAGAACATGCCTGTTGCAACTTGCAGACGGCTACGCAACACGGCAGTGACGACGTGCTGTTGCCAGTTAAAAGACAGGGATGGAACTAGACTCCTGCAACTGCGCCCCGTCTGACATGCCGCCCCACACCAAGCACGTCGTGGAAGAGGTTCACTTCTGTGGCTGCATTTAGTTTTCAGTATGTGGAGTGTTCTATCAAGAGTACGAGGTTTATCCCTGAAGCTGCCCAGATTGAAGGACTCAGGTGTTGGGAGGGTTTTAGGTCCAGCTGGAACAGGCGGTGAGATGGCTGATGGTTGTGGATCCCAGTCCCTTAAGGTTCAGCCCAAACTGACTGTGTGCATCGAGGGCAACATTGGCAGTGGAAAATCAACCTTGCTGGACTATTTTTCAAGGTTCAAAGAGGTGGAGGTTGTGCCAGAGCGTGTTGACAAGTGGTGTGATTTGCAGGGTAGCAATCTCTTGAATCTCATGTACCAGGACCCTGAGCGGTGGGCTTACGCATTTCAAAGTTATGTGCAATTGACAATGGTTGAGAGCCACATGCAGTCGTCTTCAGCTCCTGTGAAACTCATGGAGCGCTCATTGCACAGTGCACGTTACTGCTTTGTTGAAAACTTGTACTTAAGTGGGAAAATGAAGCAGGCAGAGTATCTTGTGTATGATGCATGGTACAAGAAGCTTAATGAGGTCTTTGACTGCCATGCTGATCTTATAGTATACCTGCGCACGGATCCCCGACTTGTTTATGAGCGGGCCAAGAGTCGGGCCAGGTCTGAGGAGAAAGAACTGCCCCTTGAGTATTTCCAACAGCTGCACGACCGCTACGAGGAGTGGTTTGAACAGGAGAAGTTCGACTTGCCATGCCCAGTTTTGGTGGTGGATGCTAATGAGGACCTAGTAACCATGTATGGCAGATATGAAGAGTACACAAGGAAGATTGTGGCTAATAAGGCTCTCCTGGCCACCTTAGTCAATGATTGATTTATTGTAGGATTGAAATGTACAAATATATCAAATTGTGATATTAACCCCATCAGATTTATATATTTTTGTAAGGATGGGTTAGAGTGAGTTATTCAGGTATCAGTTTGTTTATTTTATGCATTTGCAATTACAGTCATGTAATTGTAAATGCTGTTGAGCTTTACGGGGAAAAAAAAAAAAAAATCAGTACCTTTTTGTACACGGGTATTCATTTTGCAGTTTTATTAGTTAAGTCTTTCAGTTCAGTTAAACCAGCAGACTCTTTTATTCAGCCTGGGAGACATTACCGTATTAGTAGTAGTAGTAGTAGCAGCAGCCATGGCTCAGTGAGTTATAGCACTCTGACCGAAGGGTCGGAGGTTCGAGTCCACCCAAGGGTCATTGGTTGACATCAGGAAGGGCATCTTGTCATAAAGTGCTACCATACATGCTCCTAAACCAAAGTCCTCTACCCAGTGGTAACGCCTTAGCCCTTGTTGAAAAAAGGGACACTGTGTAAAAATAAGTTAAAAAATATTACAGTAATAATAATAATTATTATTAATATTATTACTGTTATTATTACTGTTGTAGGAGTTATAGCCTGCTGTAGCCCCTTTTGCTGGCAGATACCTTCCTGAAGTAAAAGGAAAAAAAGTAGCAATAACGAAACTAAAAAGGTATCTAGGCTAAAGGGTGTATGGTGTTCTGCAAATGGTATTTATGTAACTGGATTTTGTGGTTAAGATTGTCCGGTAATATATGGTACTTATTAGGATGGGACCAACACCTTCACTGAAATCCAAGATGTGTTTAAACTTTACATGAATTGCTGCCATAAGATATACTTTAACTTGAAGTGATGCACAAGTCTTGCATATGGTTTAAGAGTTTCAAGCAGATAAAAATAAAAATTTGATTGCAACAACTTGATAATAAATCATGTTCTCAGTTTAAAACAGATTAAGTTATCTATGTATGTATAGCCTGTTGTCTTGCAATAACAGTCTAACTCTCAAGTTCGTATGACTCACTCAACTGAAGAAAATCACCTGGAGTTAGTTGTAGTATAATACTAAGAATTTTCTGTCGTAAGCTTGGCATTTCATTATCAGGAATAAGGTTGATGATGTAGGCATTAACAGTCAGTTGTATGATTTGGACATTTTTTTTACATGAAAGTGCAGTGTTTTACAATTGGGTATACTGTATTAAAAGTACGTTTTTGAAGAGTTAAATTATTCTGGTCTAGTTGTATTCTTTATTCAGATACTGTACCGTATTGGAGAAACTTGTATTCCAGTAGCTACTGGAACAGTGACTTCATGCCCATTAAGGTAATTAAGATCAGACAACACTGCTGTACTGGACAAATAATAACCCATAGGGAGAACTATTATGTATATCAGCAAGACTAATTTAAAACCTGAGAATCCCTAGAATGCTGTAAACAAAGATAGGTGGATATACAAAATAGCAATTTGGCATAGGGATAAGGTTAGTTAACATTAAAATAACACACACGCACTCACGCACTGGACATTAGTAGTTATGGAGACAGGGACAGTACGAGCATAGCTCCTCTCCCGTAAATCACAAGTAGGTAAACACACACACACACACAATGGTACTTTCCATCATGTTGCTATGGTGTTAGCATGCCACCAAGCAGAAGGAAAATGACAGCCGGTGATGGTGCATCTCCTGGCCGAAGCATGTTCTCATTGGCTGTGGCACACTAAACATCCCAGAATAGGAGACCTCCCCCCTACCACCACCACCAAAAAAAAAAAAAAAAAAAAAAAAAATGCCTTTGATAATTGTCTACCATATTAAGGAAATGCATGTTGATCCTGAGGCCACTGTACTATATTTCTGTGAAGATGAAAAAGTGACCAGTAGCTACAGTATGTTACTTATTTGTTAAGATATTTTTATATTTTTTCTTTCCCCTCACCAGAACTCATGATACAACTGTGCCTTCGACATCTTTAGTTTTAGTCAATTGGTGTCCATTTTGTTATTAAAAAAAAAAAAATGGTATGTACTGTTTTGAATGATAAAGTAGGATATGAAAACTTTCTTCACCATACATGATTAGTGTGAAGCTTTTAATTTTTTTTTTTTTTTTTTCCTATTAAGTTCATGCAAGATTTTTATATTACCCTGTTGATACAATAAAGTCTTTCTATATTTTATTTTGGAGGTTTCACAGTACAGTATCTGTTTATTGCCAGATACCTTAATCTCATAAGGGGTGGCCACAAACAAATTGCCTCCATGTCTCCGTGTCCCCTGCCATTTAACTGCCCTCCCCCCATGTTACACCTCTTTTTCTCATATACCTCTCCACTCATCCTGACATTTCATCCTCAGCCTCTCCCCTCCCTCTCCTCCCCTCCACTTCACTTACACTCTTCACTAGTCTCTTGCTCTCCATCCACTCCACATGGCGTGACCACCTCAGTGTATTTCTCCTAACACTTTCTATCACATCCACACCACAACACTCCTTCACTTCCTTATCTGTCAGTCTGACTCTCCATGTAACTCCATATGCTCCTCTCAAACACCTCATTTCCACCACTGTCACTCGACTTGTGTCCTTCTGGTCCAAGAGTTTTATTATTGTTATTATTAACTCAGATATGTACAATAATGCCTTTTCTTTTAGTCTTGCTGCCATGAGACCTACTGTATTTTGTTTTTACTTGAAAAAGACTTCTAGCAGTGAAGGGGCTTATGAAGGCTGCATTTGACTCCTCAAGTTTGAAATTATTTAAGCTGAATAAAATAACCCTCCCAAGGTTGCAAAGATAAAATAGAAAATAGATCCTCAGGTTGATGAGGTTAGAAAGGTTTCAGCAGTTGTAGCACTCCTCCATCCACAGTTATTTGGCCCTTCCCAACTGGAACTTATTTAGCAGGTCAAGTTACGTATCTTGTTCTCTAAACACCAGTTTTATTGTATGCATTCTCATGAGGACCCAAATCTCAACAAAGTATTAAACCATATAGTAGGGAGATATTAAACCATATACTAGGGAGGTGAATTGATTGGAGTCCTTCAGCTATAGCACACACTACAAGTTTCAGACATGCTTAACCTGCACATTGTTATCATCGTAGGCAGACCTCAAAACAGCTCAAAATTCAGAGATACAATACCGTAATGACTGAATTTGGCCCTTCATGGAAACAAAATCCAGACATGCACAGATGCATTCATGAGGCTGTAGGTTTAGTTAGCTATCTTGTCCCTTTACATTTCACTGCAGAATGGTACATTTGTTCGTTAGTCCATCTTAAGTGCTTCAGACTCCTTAATATGCAACTTGGAAATAGAAATTTGACAGTGGTAAAAGTGATGGGTCACCACCGTTCCCTCAATCTGACACCACAGTATTGATTTTGAGGATAACAGGTAAAAGTGAAGTTATTTTTAGCCAGACAACTTTACAATGAATCACGAACATAAATGAAGAAAAGTTGTAGTTCATCAGCAGTTTAGTAATGAAACAACTCAAAGTTAAAGATAACTGTACTGGCATCAAACACATTGCAAAGGTAGAACAGTTGCATCCGGACTTGAATAAAAAGTGCAAGTTCTAGTACAACAGTGGGGTATCATTTATTTTATTCTTGCTGCTCCAAGGCTTTATATATATATATATGGGAAGTGGCCCCCAAGTACAGTACTATAGTAAGGGTTAATGGCTATAGAAGGCTTCCAGTTTGGTATCTCGTGATAAATAAAATCACAAGGAAATGGCAAGAATAAGATAAAAATTAGATGTCATGAATTGAGGGGGTTTCAGGTTTATATCTGTGGGCTTTGAGTCTCATGAGCACCTTTCCTACGATTAGTAAATTTTAGTGGCAATTAAGTCTGCATACTGTACAGTTAGTGCTGACTTGTTCAGTATTAACAAGATTCTAGTAACATGCAAGAGGATAATATTTAAATACAAAATAACTGGTTAGGTATTGAACATTGGTGCTGATGAGAACAGTGTATGAAGACTTCATTGCATTCCTCAGTTTTAGAACATCGTATACAGTATATAACATTCCACCAGAACTTAAAACATCTCAAGTTCATTGAGGACCAATACACCTACTACACCGTTGTGTCCTGTTCCAGAGAATGGGATAATTGTCTTAAATATGCTGTAAACCTCCATATTGTACTAAGGCTTTTTTTTTTTTTTTTTTTTTTTTTTTTACCCCCCCAGAAATAAACTATCCAAGAAAAAGAAAAATCTTTCACTTTCCTGAAATGTATATACTGTAGTAAGCATTTTCCAATGTGTGTTGTTGGAGTGTAATTTTCTTGAACGCACTCAAGAGACTTTCTGGTGAGTCTCTTAAGTGTGTGGAAGCATTTTATTATTTGGGAGACATGTTATGTGCTGGGGGTGGGACTGGAGCTGGCTCTGTGGCTAGAGTGAGGAGTGGTTGGAAGAAGCTCAGGGAGCTGTTGCCTTTCCTGACCTTGAGAGGGCTCTCTCTCCATGCTGAGGAATCTTTATATACATGCAGCATGTGTTAGGAGTGTAATGCTGTATTTTAGTGAGACTTGGGTAGTAAAGGAAGATGATATTCGCAGGCTCAGGCATGAGTTGGGTGGATGTGCAGTGCATCCCTGAATGTGAGGCCTGGGGGGGTAGGTTTACAATGGAAGAGTTGAAAGGTAGGATGGGACTGGAGTATATTGGTGTTGTGATGAGGAGAGGAGGGGTAGATTGAGATGGTTTGGGCATGTGGAGAGGATGGGAGGTGATAATTGGGTGCAGAAAGTGAGAAGTATTAATGTTAGGGGTGGGCTGCGAGAGTTAGAAAAAGACCTGGGACGAGGTCATTGAGTGTGACCTCGGGGATGAGGAGCTGAGTAGGGAAGCTGCCAGAGATTGAGTGGTGTGAAGAGTTGCTATTAGGTGACCAAGGCCAATACATGCAAGCATGTTGGAGCCTTCAAAAAGGAAACGAAAAAAGTATTGAGGTGTTGCAGGTAGTCGATGGGTGGCATTCATCAACCCTGGGAGGTACTGTGCCATGAGTGAAATATGGCTACAAGCTTGATAACCAGCCATATAATCATCATTCTCAGGTTAGAAACATTCAGCCATAATTTCATTGAGTCCAAGTTTAAACTGAGACTTACATTGATATCATATTATGTATCTTAGATTTTTTTTTCCCAAATAACTTCCAGCAACTGTTTGGGAATTAATTGGTTCTGACACTTGGCTTAGCTTCCAGTCCATATACAAAATGAACTTTACCATGGTCAGCCCTAATATGGAGATTCCTTGAGAGTATACATTGCTTTAGTGTTACCGTAGGTATGTAATGAGGTGTAAAAATTCAGCCACTTAATGAGTATACATCTTAGGCATAGTATGCACAGAATGATGTTATGCTGCCCAGTGATGTATTCCCAGCATGCATTAAGGTATCTGAACATTACCTCCGTCCTCCCCCTTTTCATGGTATGGCATTATCATCACTTTTTTTTTTTTTCCCCTCAATAACAATGGAGGAAGGAAAAACAAATGAGTAAAAAAAAAAAACAATCCATGCACCAGATTACTGGTGTCGTCCGTTCATGAAATATCTGTAACAGTTAGACTTGAACAGCTGTGGGTTGAAATTGGGAGGGAAACAACTCTGGGGAAGCGAATTCCAGAGAGATGCAGTTTGGGGAATGAAAGAATTCTGATAGGCAGAAGTTCTGCAGTATGGCTGAGTGACATTCCAGTCATGAGCGCTACCAGATACCCGTGTAGCACGAGGGAAGGCATGGAGAGGTGGCACCATGGACGCAACTTCGTCTGAGCATTTGCCAAAAAAACATCTGTAAAATAATGCAAGGGAGGCAACATTCCTTCTTACATGCAGGGGAGGTAGTTTATAGGTAATGACAGAGTTGTTAATGATTCTAACAGCTTTGTTCTGAATTTTTTCTAGTTGTCTTAATGCAACCTCTCCACAACCATTGCACAAGGGTGAGCAATATTCAAGCTGAGAGCGCACATGACTCTTATAAATTATAGCTAACTGCTTATCGGCGAAGAAGTTACGGACTCTACAATAATCCAAGTTTCTTTGAGGCGGTTTTAGCAAGTGATCTGACATGAGAGGTCCAACTGAGGGCACTGTTTAGTGAGACGCCAAGAATTTCAGTACTTTCGGAGATGGGAATAGTAGTAGCACTGAAGGTAATGTATGAATCTGGCAATATCTGTCTATTAGTAAACTGTATATATTTAGTTTTACTAGCATTAAAAGAGACAAGGTTGTTTTGTCCCCATTCACTGATCGTAGATAGATCTTGATTTATGGAGATGGCTGTACTGAGTTGAGAGATAGAGATATTAGACTTCTGTAAATAGGTGTCTGAGTGTGAATGAACTATGTAGTGTTGAGTCATCTGCGTATGAGTGAATGGGATTGTGGGTGACAGATATGTGATCATTAATATGAACCAGAAATAGGGTTGGCGCCAGAACTGATCCCCGTGTCTCGTCGGCATTAATTGAGTGGAAATTGGAATATGCATCATCTACTTTTACTCTTATTTTCCTGTCACTAAGGTATGAAGAAATCAGATGAACAAAAGACGTTAGTCCATAGCAAGGGAGTTTGGACAGCAGGGAATGGTGCCATACTCTATTGAAAGCTTTAGAGATATCAAGAGCTACTGCAGGAGCAGTAGTGCTGTCGTTCATCATTAACACCAGTAAAATTATGTAGTACTGTACTTTACAGGGTGGAAAATAACGTTCATTTGACACAGGTGGCCTGTGAGGTAAAATAAACTGTCTCTTTGTATCCTAAGGTTGCACAAGGAGAAAGTGTAAGGTGCACAAACAGTTGATAACACTGCAGCTGTAAATGTGGCTTTGATTAAATCTCTTACAATTTCAGTGTAAATACATTACAGTAGCCACACGGCAGTCAAAGTTTATAGTGGTTTGTTAGATGTCAAACAGAATCATAGATGTACAGTATGACTTGGTTGGAAGCCTAGTCAGTTTGACAGCTTCCCAAAAGGATTCGTATCGTATCATCATTTATAAAGGCTCCATCATGCTTGCATGCGTCAGCCTTGATCACCTAATGGCAGCTTTCCAAGCTGCTCTCTCTTCCTGCCTGTAATATTTTTCTTGAAGCAGTTGGAGATTTTTTTTTTTTTTTTTTTTTTTTTTTTTTTAAGTGTAGTTGTTGAACTATGGGTTAGGATGATAATGGTCCTGTTTTTGTTATCAGTGCAACGCAGAAACGTCGAAGTGACATGAACCCTGAGGAGCTTGCAGCCTTGGAAAAGGAAGAGTTTGCCACAGGACCTCTCCGCATCCTCAATGAGAGTGTTCAGAATAACACACAGGTAGCTACTGACAAGAATCTCTCTCTCTCTCTCTCTCTCTGTCTCTGTTTGTCCATAGCTTCTTCAGTATTCACATATGCATACAGGGTAAGTAAGAGTAAGTTCATTATGTGTCCCAGTTTGTTCCAACATCTACCTCTTCCACCAAAGGACATCATTTATATATATTTCTTGCTGCTTCCAGATGATTCTGTTCAGCTTAGGGTATCATAGACCTTTTGTGGTGACAAGATTGTGGAAGGTGATATCTGACCTCAACTGTTTGAAGTCTCTTAATGAAACTAAATAAAACTGGTAGCAGCAGGAAGAAAAGAAATGACATTGTGGCCAGAAGATGTTAATACAGCTGTACTCCAAAACAAGTCCTTACATGCTCATATCATTTTTAAAGGCTCCAATATGCATGTGTCAGCCTTGATCACTTAATGGCAGCCCTCCACACTGCTCAGTTTCTGGCAGTCTCCCTATTCAGTCCCTTCTCCCTGAGACCGCACTCTATGACCTAATCTCAGATATTTTGGGGGTCTGTTTCTTGCATCCCTACTCCCATTGTTCACACTTCTCACTTTCTGCGCCTCGTCCTTTCAATATGCCCAAACCATCCCAGTCTATCCCTCCATATCACAGCACCATACATTCAAGTCCCATCCTTTCCCTCAACTCTTCTATTGCAATCCTAGCCCCTTACCCCCCCCCCCCCAAGCCTTGCATTCAAGGACACACTACATACCTATCTAATCAGTGTAATTTTTGTATGTTTGAGCCTACAAATATCCTCTTCCTTTACTGCCCAGACCTCACTACCATACATTTTTTTTTAATTGTCACTTTAAAGTTTCTTAGGTGTCTTTAAAGCTAATATGCCAGTCACCCAGTTTACAGCATCAGATATATCAAAAAAAGGTTGCAGTTGTGGGGGGACATTTCTGTATATACATCAGTTTAATTTATCCCACAGGTTCTGATCAATTGTCGCAATAATAAGAAGCTCCTGGGGCGGGTGAAGGCATTCGACCGTCATTTCAACATGGTCCTGGAACATGTGACGGAAATCTGGATGGAACAACCAAAGACTGCCAAGGGACAGAAGAAAGCCAAGCCAGTTAACAGGGAGAGGTCAGTGAGAATGTTAGCCTGTTTCTAAATTTCAAAGGGCCTTACATGTATCAGTCTGTGTTGTAAATGTTGATCATATGAATTAATAATGAGACTGGAGAAGTGTATAAATCCACAAGCAGAAGTATGTAAATCAAGTACAGTAGGACCTTAGAACTGTGGATGAGAGGTGGGTGTCTGATGACGCCAAATGTTTAGAGTTGCCGATGAAGATAAAAATAACAGTATTCCTAAATGATCACCTATGTATGCATCTTATATAACTGAAAAATTGTAAATTAGTAAAGCTGTATAAATCTGTCAATTGCAAGTTGCCTCATTCCTGTAAGGGGTGGCCACAAACAAATTGCCTCCATGTCGCCCTGTCCAATGCCACTTCACTGCCTTTCTCCCAGCTGACAACCCCCTCTCTCATATACCTCTCCACTCCATCCCTTCATCTCATCCTCGGCCTCCCCCTCCCTCCACCTCACTCTCATACACTCTTCTATTTAGTCTATGACTCTGCATCCTCTCCGCATGGCCAAACCACCCCAGTGTATTTCTCCTAACGCTTTCTATCACATCCACATCCACACCACAATGCTCCCTCACTTCCTCATTTTTCAGTCTCTCTCTCCATGTAACTCCACATGCTGCTCTTGAATTACTCATTTCCACTGCTCTCATTCTTGACTTGTGTCCTTCCAGCAAGGTCCAAGTTTCACTTCCATATGTTAGAGCTGTTATCAGAGTACTGTCACGCAGTGGCCTTTTTTTTTTTTTTACTTCCATGCTCACTTCTCTGTTCCTTATCACTGCTTTCAAATAACCAGCAATCTTTTTTCCCTGTTGTACCCTTTCAAGCACTTCACCCTCTAAACTTCCCTCCTTACTCATTACACTACCCAAGTACATAAACGTTTTCACATTTTCCATTTCCTTCTCATTCAGCCACACTGTATATTCAGTGACTTCACTTCTCTCAAAGACCATAACTTACCCTTCCCTACATTCACCTTTAGATTCCGTTTCTTACATACACTCCTAAACTCATTCACCAAGCCTTCCAGTTCCTATTTGTCTTCACTTAACAATAAAATATCATCTGTAAACAACAGTACAGGGAGTTTCCAAACACTGCCCTCTCTTATCAGGGTCACTCCAGCATCCACTGCTTTACCTTGTATAGCTTTTATAACCCCATCCATATACAGATTGAACAACCATGGAGACATGACTCATCTCTGTTTCAATCCAACATTCAGATAGAAAAATTCAATCAGTTCACATGCACTGCAGCCTTAGCACCCTCATACATACACTTCACAGCATTTAGCAACTTCCCATTTACTTCATAATATCCTTAATACTCTCCACATCCTTGTCTGTGCACCCTGTCATATGCATTCTCCAAATCCATGAAGGAACATCTTTCCCTTCTTTAGAAACTTTTCCACTAAAGACCTAAGAATGAATATCTGATCTACACAACCTCATCCCTTCCTAAAACCTCCCTGTTCTTCTCCAACTAATTCCTCTTTTATTTCCCTAACTCAGTAAGTATCCTACCATATACAGTACTTTTCCCGTTACACAAAGAAGAAAAATGCTCTTTTAATTACCACACACTTCTTTTTCCCATTTTCCTTTATGCAGGGGAATAATTATACCTGACTTCCAATCCTCCGGAACTCTACGTTCGTCCCAGGCCAGTCTGCGCGTCTTCCATATCCATTCTGCTACTGTCTCTCCCCCATGCTTTAGCATTTCACCACACACTCCATCAGTCCTGGGGCTTTCCCCATTTTGACTTTCTTCATTGTTGTCAGTACTATGGTCCTTTCACCGCAAGAAGTCCGTTCAGGGTGGGGCCCACCTGGTGAATCACCTCTAGCGATGCTGCCAAATCAACCGTAGTACATGCCTCTCTCTCTCTTATTTCCCATTTATGTGCTATTTAAAATTGTTTTTTATATTCTGTATATAGTAAAGGAAGCTATATAGTACATTGAGTATCACTTTTTAGAATTATAACAACGATTTGAATGAATTCTATGACACGTGGCAGTGCTTTTTTCCCATGTTGCCATGCCGTAGAGTTGCCAATTTGACCACCAATTATCGGATTATCACTCTCTCCCTACCTACCCCCATCCCACCTGTTTCTCTCTCTCTCTCTCTCTCTCTCGTCAATATAACAGAAAGTTCTGATGACGAAGAAGATTATGATTAAAGATCAGAGAGAGGATTAGGCCTACAGGGGAAACCTCTTAAAATAAAACGCGCCTAGACTTTTACCTCATAAGTGGTGTGGAAAAAAAATTGAAAATAAATAATAAATATATACAATATATATATAGAGAGAGAGAGAGAGCGAGAAACAGGTGTGACGGGGGAAGGTAGGGAGGCAGAGTGATAATCCGATAATTGGTGGTCAAATTGGCAACGTCGCACTCGGGGGAATTCCAACTTCTGCCACACCCTGAACGGACTTCTTGCTGCGAAAGGACCATACCATCCTACTGATTTCGTACTGTCTTCTCACCTCCCTCCGTCTCTCAGCCATTCCCCAGCCACTTATGCTGGCATTACAGTACAGTACTTTCATTCTCTATGTTCAATAATTCTGTAATGTATTCTCACCATCTGCTCACTTTTTCTCCCTTCTCCACTAGCAGTATACCATTTTTATCTTTCACTCCCAGCTTTCTTTTTTATCACCCTGTCAAACTCTCTTTACCTCTTTCCAGAACATTTTCATACATTTCCTGCACTTTACACTCAAATTCCTTCCAAATTCCTCATCCACTTACACCTTACTCTAATCTTTTCACCTCTTTTGTCCACTCTACACATAACTGTCTCTTCTGTCTCTCAGCTTCCTCCTCACCCCACTTTCTCATCCACTGTCTGTATTCTTTGTTCTTTTGCGTCATAGCCAATCTCACCTCTTCACTCTACAATGCTGTTCCTTGCACTCCCTTTTGTCTTCTCTTCACCCCACACACCACCTCACATGCTGCACAGATTTCTTCTTTGAATATCTTGAACACACCTTCCAGGTCCTGCATCTGCTCCAAATCATATTTACCCAGTTGCTCCTCCATTTCTTTCTTATATTCTGCCTTTTTTTTTCCTTCCTCTTGTAACCTTTCTACTTCTTGTATGGACTACTTCCTCCTGTCCTTTCCTTCTCCTCCTCCTCTATTTCATAAAAACTTTGACTCGGTCAGAAAGTCCACTTCCCCAACCTCTGTATGTTCTTGCATCCGTTACACACCTTCTCATTCTGTCTTTACATTCATTACAAACCTTCTCATTCTGTCTTTACATTCATTACACACCTTCTCATTCTGTCACCCACACACACAATCAATCATTGCCTTCTGTTCATTCAGTGCACCACCCTCCCTTCTCATCACTTGCCACGTATACATGTGGATCATTTTGTGCCTAAATAGGATATTGTCCATCACCAACCACCTCCATGCACAATTGTCCGGTAGAACACTGCCATTCTTATTCACCTCTGCAGGTGCACCCCACTCACCAACTACTCCATGCACCTTCACATTCTCTACTTCTCCATTCATGTCTCCAATCAAAAACACTCACTCATTCCTTTCAAACTTTTCCATGCATGCTTCCACATTTGTCGAGAACTCTTCTTCACTCCACTTGCATGATCTTGCATAGGCTTATACACACAAACAATCGCCCACATTTGTCCAGAACTCTTCTTTCATTATAATTGCATGATATTGCTTTTTCACATACACATTCACGATCACCCACATTTGTAGTCCAACTTTCAGTCTTATACACACAATCCTTGAGCCATTGGATCCATACTGTCTTATATTCTCCATCTCTTTCACACAACAGTACAAACTTCTTCTTTTGCCCTCTCTTTTCACATACTCACGCACATATACCCCATCCATACTCTCACAGTCTCATCTCTCCATTTTGTCTCAGTTTTTCTACATACATCCACTATTGCATCATAAGCACCTGGACAATCACTCTCTCTTCCACCTCATCATTTGCACCCCGTACATCTATGTCGCAATCCGTACCGTGTCTTTTGTCTGGGACTGTTGGTATGTAAATGATATACGAAGTGTGTTCAAAAAGTATCTGACCTTAATTTTTCGTGCGTAAACAAATGAAGCTAGGGAGGCGTGGTTTGGTGCATGTATGTAGGCGATCCTAATGCGCATGCATGAATTTTTTCCCACCAGCAGAAGCTGTCATTCGACGGCAGACTGCCGATGAGTGAGGAAGTGTAAGTGAGCGTCGTCAGATTTTCTTTTTTGACAAAATGAAGGAAAAACTTGAACAATGCTACTGCATCAAATTTTGTGTAAAGCTTGGCGATTCCCAAGTGGAAACGATCCGCAAGATTCAACGGGTCTTCGGGGACGAAGCAATGGGCAACACACAGATAAAGGAGTGGTACAACCGCTTCAGTGATGGCTGCACATCAGTGGAGAGTGAAGCACATTCTGGTAGGCCCTCAACATCCCGAAATGAGATCGTCATTGACCAATTGAGGACCCTGGTGATGCAGGATCGTCGAATCACGATCAGAGAACTTGCAGACGAGGTGGGCGTCAGCACTGGATCCGTTCATTCCATTATGAAGGAGGATTTGGGCTTCAGGAGAATCTCAGCGAAGTTCGTACCAAAGCTGCTAACGATTGAGCAGAAGCAACTCCATTTGGAGATCGCACAGGACATGCTGGAGACTGTGAACAGCGATCCCAACTTCCTCAACACAGTGATCACTGGCGATGAGTCCTGGGTTTATGGGTACGACCCAGAAACCAAGTTGCAGTCATCACAATGGAAGCATCCAACATCCCCGAGGCCAAAAAAGGCATGGCAGGTCTGCATCAATGTCAAAGTCATGCTGACCGTCTTCTTCGACTCCAGTGGCGTGGTTCATCACGAGTACGCACCACGCGGCACAAGCATTACCAAGGAGTATTACCAAGAGGTTCTGCGTCACTTTCATGATGCTGTGCGACGCAAACGGCCGGACCTGTGGGCAGCGGTCAATTGGCAGCTCCATCACGATAACGGACCCGCCCATTCTTCACATGTGATACAGAGTTTCCTGGCCAAACACAACACACCTGTGCTTCGTCAAGCTCCCTACTCTCCCGACATGGCTCCGTGTGACTTCCGGCTTTTCCCCAAGCTGAAAATGCCCCTCAAAGGGACCAGATTTCAGTCCAGAGAAGACATCATGCGGAATGCAACGGACCAGCTGTGTGCCATCCCAAAAGAGGCGTTTCAGCGCTGCTTCCGACAGTGGCAGAATCGTTGGGAGAAGTGTGTGGCAGCCCAAGGGGACTACTTTGAAGGAGATTAGTGTAAGTTTGTTGTATCTGGATACGAGTATTTTTTTATGAACAAAGGTCGGATACTTTTTGAACACACCTCTTATACAGTACCTTCGCGTCCAAGACGGTAATATTGTCGCCTGAGGGGTCCCTTCTTGGACGAGAAATATCTTGGACCAACACAAGACCTTGTGGAAAAAATTAATGTTTTGTCGATGTATCTTCGAAAAATGCCACTAAAATCATCAACCTAGACCTATTTTGGCACCAGAAAAAACTTCCTCACCTTGAAAATGTGTGTTTCTGAGCTAGTTATCTTCAGCATAGTAGCTCAGTTATCTCTAGCTTAGTAGCCTGAAGTAGATAGCGGCGCTTTAAGGGGTTAGCAGACGGTTTGCTAGGCATGGTTACATAAGGAGAGGCAATAACCTAGGAGCAAATGCTGAGTGCAACACGCGGTAAGTGTCCATGACGCTTTGGTGAGACAGACAAAAGGAAACCCTGCCTGCTTATCATGTGACCAGATGCCAATATTTCATTGGACAACATCACAGCCGCGTCACTCTCCTGGTCGCGGGAGCTGTGTTGGACCAGGTGAGACCGTCATAGCTGCATTCTCCTCAGATTTGGGCTGTTATGAACCGTTGGATCCATATTGGACATATACAACCATATTACAGCAATATATTGGATTATTATTTATGGTCTCCATCTGGGACGCAAAACATCTTGGACAAACCCGTCTGAGATGCGAGGGTACTGTACTTTAATCGAAGAGTTGAACGGAAATTCTGCGTTGACCAGTAAACTCTCAATTTTCCTTCGTTGCAGTTCCCAGTGCTGCTGGCTTTGCTCTGTTAAAGCAATATCTGGCACCGAAACAGGACATAACTGGCGGTTCTCTTCAATATCCAGCGTTGAGGTGTATAAACCTGCTCGAAAACTGTAACCAATCGGCATGGTATTACTTTATTGTATTTTATGCATATTTTTCATCTTTTACTCATGGGAAAGTTTTTAGGAAAGAGGTTTGTGACAGATAGTAATGCAGTATCTGGTTCAATGCTGAATATTGAGCTGATGTTGGGGGTGGGGGTACCATGCGATATTCACCATTTCACATTATTTGACCTAGGGCCTGGCTGAATTATGCTGGATAATTGAGAGTGTACTGTATTGTAGATGAATGAGCAGCTCATTTATTCTAAGTCAGAGGTGCTGTAAAACTCCACTAATGGTGTGATAGGAGGTGCCCCAAAAGTGCTTGGTGTTGGTGAAACACAAAATGTAGTTGACATTGCTGAAATATTACCAGAAGTAGACCTACAGTGGCCTCGTCGTTTTTGCAGTTAATTGAGGGGGGAGTAGACAAGCCCTGTGATTGATGATCACATAAGAGGAACCAATAGACTCATTATGATACGGCTAAAATGGGAGGGAAGATCATGAAAGTTATTTACCGTTTTATATATATATACATACATATACACATTCAGTACATACATTCATACATACATTCACAAAGCCCCTATTATGTCCCTATTGAAAGCTGTACCAGCACCAGACACATTCAAACAAACTCATCAATCATCATTAGGCATATTAGATATCGATTTCTCAAGAATATTGGTAATAACAGTGGAATTTAAACTCGTCTTGAGACCATAGCAGAGATAATTGTGTTGGAAGGAGAGACATGAGTTATGACAGTTCATTTGCAACAATTCAATATTTCATCATCATCCGGAGCTCTTTTCCCACGCTAGGGCAGGGTGAGGAGTAGTAACTTCCAGACAGCCCAAGTTTGCCCAGTCCTATGGGCCACGCTTCCATTCAGTCATCATTCAAGCCTCTGGAATCCTTGCTTTATCAGACATGCCAAAAACTTTCACCACATTCTGTAGTATGACATAAACATATCCGATAGAGTCAATCTGGATGCTATCACGTTAAAAAAGGGTGCCGAATCACTTCTTCTCACAACATTCATCCAACTAGCTCGATCTCCCGTCAGTCCCCTAGCCTCACTAAATTCCATACCTCTTCCTCACACACTCATCCACCATATCCCTCCACCTTCTTCTTGGCCTATCTCGCCACCTCCCTCCTTCAGATTTGCTCAGATATAACTTTTTCACCACTCAATTGTTATGCATTCTCTACATGACCATACCACCTCAGTTCACTCTTCAGTTCTGGTGTCCTCAGACTTCCTCCTCCCGCATCTTTCACGAATCTATATTTCGTATCCTATCCACCTCCATACTTCACATACATTCCTCGGCAGTCCCATCTCCATTGCCCGCATTCTTGACATTTCATTTTCATGCCACACCATAGTTTCACATCCTTATGTTAAAGTTGGCACTAACGCTCCGTAATGTACGTCTTGCACAGCTGCAGCACTCAAGCCTCTGTTTCTTATCAAGGCCTTCATAGCACCAGCTACTTTCCTTCCTTGTGTCCCTCTGCTTTCCACTTTTTTTGCACATTTTTCTCTCTTTTCTATCACTGTACCTAGGTATTTGAACTCTCTCACCAATTCCATTCTCTCTCCATTCACTGTAACATCACTGGGCACCTTCTCTCACGTTTACTATCACTCTACTCTTTTCTACATTTACTCTCAAGGCATGATGCTCACAGATATCAGCAAAACTTTCCACTAATCTACCAAGTTCCTGTCTAGTATTTGCAAGTAATTCTGCATCATCAACATACAACAGCTTTTAGATATTCCATCTATCACTATTCATTACCAACCCCATCCCTCTCTCCATTACTCTTGATTTTACCTCTCTCATCACCCAGTCCATATATTAATTGAACAGCCATGGGGACATCACACAACCTTGTCGCACGCCCACATTGGTCATGGACCATTCACTTAGATGCCCATTTACCCTTACACATGCCTCACTGCCATCATAAATAACTCTCGATGGCACCTAGCAGCTTACCATCTACACCGTACATGCGCAAAACCTTTCACAGTCCTTCTCTGTCTACTTTGTTGTATGCTGTTTCCAGATCCATAAATGCCATAAACACTTTATAGTCCTTCTCACAAGCCTTCTCCACCATCTGTCTCCCTGCAAATATTTGATCCACACATCCAAAGCCACCTTGTTCATCACTCACTAGGACTTCTGATATCTCTCTTACTTTCTCCTTAATAAGTCTTCCATACACCTTCTCTGCAACAATAAACTTATGCCATGATAATTCTTGCACTCACTTCACTTACCTTTATTTTTGTACAGGGGCACAATCACAACCTTTTTCCAGTCAGCTGGCACAGTTTCACACATCCATGCCTTCTTAAATATCTCCAACAAACACTTCATTCCATCTTTCCACTACACTTAATCATCACTGTATACACCTCATCAAACCCAGCTGCTTTTCCTTTTTTCAGCCACTTCACAGCATTCTTCACCTGTGTGAGTGTCACGTTTCCTGGCACTGCATTCCTTCTCTGCACACCCGCCAAAACCAATCACATTTACAGCAGCTATGCTGTCTCTATTCTCGTTCATCAGGCTTTCAAAGTATTCTGTCCACCTGGTCCTTGCTTCATCCCCATGGGGTAATAATCTGCCACTTACATTCTTCACACTTAATATTTCTTTCTGCTGTCACTTCTACATTTCCACCTTATTCCAGAATTACATCCTATTTTCAGAGTAATTTGTATCCATTTTTCTTTCTAGATTATCATTTCCCTCCTTTTTCCTCTTCACTAGTCTCTTTACATGCTTGTTGATCTCAGTATATTCAGTTTTTTTTTCAATTGAGAGATAAGCACAGCGTGTGAGGCGGTTTGTGGAGTGAGGAGGAGATGCAAGGGTGTGCAAGGGACAGCATGGTGGAATGATGAGGTGAAACGAGCTGTGGAACAAAAGAAGAAGGCATATGGTGAATGGTTGGCGAGTAGAGGTAGGGGAGAAGATGAGAGAGAGAAGAGAGAGGTATATGTGAGCAGGAGAAGGGAGGTTAAGAGACTGGTGAAGGAGAGTAAGAAGAAAGTGGATGAAGAGTTTGGGAGGAATCTGAGTGTGAAATGGAGGGAGAGTAAGAAATTGTTTTGGAAGGAGGTAAAGAAAGTAAGGCAGTGTGAAAGGGGAAATAGTAGGGGAGTGAAAGATAGGAATAATAGATTGTTGGTGGAGAAGAGAGAGAAATTGAGGAGATGGAAGGAGCACTTTGAGGATTTGTTGAATGTAGAGAGTGAGAGCAGTGTGAGTATAAGTGGTTGGGGAATGGCTGGGAGAAGAAGAGATGAGAGGAGGGAGGAAGAGATCAGTAGGTCGGAAGTAGTGGAAGCGATGAAGAAGATTAAGCTGGGAAAGGCCCCAGGAATTGATGGAGTGTGTGGTGAAATGCTTAGGTATGGGGGTGAGATTGTTGTGGAGTGGATATGGAAGTTGTGTAGATTGGCTTGGGAAGAGGGAAGGGTTCCAGAGGACTGGAAATCAGGTATAATTGTTCCTCTGTACAAAGGAAAAGGGGAGAGAGAAGTATGTGGTAACCATAGGGGTATTTGCCTTCTTAGTGTGACTGGTAAAATATATGGTAGAATACTCATTGATAGGGTTAGGCATATGACAGAGGAGCTAGTTGGAGAAGAACAAGGGGGATTTAGGAAGGGAAAAGGGTGTGTAGATCAGATATTTGTTCTAAGATGTTTAGTGGAGAAGTATCTAGAGAAGGGAAGGAAAGTGTACGCTGCCTTCATGGACTTGGAGAAAGCTTATGACAGAATAGATAGGAAAGGTATGTGGAAGGTATTAAGAATATATGGAGTGGAGGGGAAATTGTTGAGTGCTGTGAAGAGTATGTACGAGGGAGCTAGGGCTACGGTGCGAGTGGATGGTGAGCTGAGTGAGTTCTTTGATCTCAATGTGGGACTGAAACAGGGGTGTGTAATGTCTCCTTGGCTGTTTAATATATATATGGATGGGGTCGTAAAGGAGGTACAAGGTAGGGCAGTGGATGTGGGGGTGGCCTTAATGAATGAGGGTGAGATTTGGAAGCTTCCGGTGTTGCTGTTTGCTGATGATACAGTATTGTTGAGTGAAGATGAATGGGAGTTGCAAGGTTTGGTGAATGAATTTGGGACAGTGTGTAGGAGGAGGAAGCTGAAAGTTAATGTAAACAAAAGTAAAGTTATGGTGTTTGAGAGGAATGAAGTCACAGAGTGTGCAGTGAGGTTGGATGGTGAGGATATGGAGAATGTGAGTGCATTCAAGTACTTGGGTAGTGTGATGAGTAAGGATGGAACTTTGGGGGATGAAGTACGTGAAAGGGTACAGCAGGGAAGGAAGGTTGTTGGCACACTGAAAGCAGTGATGAGAAATAGGGAGGTGAGTATGGAAGTTAAGAAGTCACTGCATGATGGTATTGTGATCCCTACCCTGACGTATGGAAGCGAGGCGTGGACCTTGCAAGAGGGGAACAAGTCAAGAGTGAGAGCAGTGGAAATGAGTTACTTGAGAGGAGCATGTGGAGTGACATGGAGGGACAGGTTGACAAATGAAGAAGTGAAGGAACGTTGTGGGGTAGATGTGGATGTGGTTGAAAAGATTAGGAGAAATACACTGAGGTGGTTTGGACATGTGGAGAGGATGGAGAATGAAAGACTGACTAAGAGGGTGTATGTAGGTGAGGTGGAGGGAGGGAGAGGGAGGGGTAGACCGAGGATGAGGTGGAGGGATGGAGTTGAGAGGTATATGGGGGAGGGGGGGGTGAGTTGGGGGGAGGGGAGTCAAATGGTGGGTGACAGAGTGACTTGGAGGCGTTTTGTCTGCGGCCACCCTTTGCGGGATTAGGGCGTCGGGCTATAGATAGATAGATAGATAGTGCCTGTTCTGTAACCACTCTAGCCACTTCTTCTTTTCCTCTGCTGCTCTCCAAACCTCTTCATCCCACCATGCCGTACCTTTCTTCTTTGTTGTGACCTTGCCCCCCCCCCACACACAGACACACACAGACACACAGACACACACAGACACACAGACACACACAGACACACAGACACACACAGACACACAGACACACACAGACACACAGACACACAGACACACACAGACACACAGACACACACAGACACACAGACACACACAGACACACAGACACACAGACACACAGACACACAGACACAGACACACAGACACAGACACACACAGACAGACACACACAGACAGACACACACAGACAGACACACACAGACAGACACACACAGACAGACACACACAGACAGACACACACACAGACAGACACACACACAGACAGACACACACACAGACACAGACACACACAGACACAGACACACACACACACAGACACACACACACACAGACACACACACACACACAGACACACACACACACAGACACACACACACACAGACACACACACACACAGACACACACACACACAGACACACACACACACAGACACACACAGACACACACAGACACACACACACACACACAGACACACACACACACACACACACACACACACACACACACACACACACACACACACACACACACACACACACACACACACACACACACACACACACACACACACACACACACACACACACACACACACACACACACACACACACACACACACACACACACACACACACACACACACACACACACACACACACACACACACACACACACACACACACACACACACACACACACACACACACACACACACACACACACACACACACACACACACACACACACACACACACACACACACACACACACACACACACACACACACACACACACACACACACACACACACACACACACACACACACACACACACACACACACACACACACACACACACACACACACACACACACACACACACACACACACACACACACACACACACACACACACACACACACACACACACACACACACACACACACACACACACACACACACACACACACACACACACACACACACACACACACACACACACACACACACACACACACACACACACACACACACACACACACACACACACACACACACACACACACACACACACACACACACACACACACACACACACACACACACACACACACACACACACACACACACACACACCGCTTTTCATTCCTAACCAAGCAGTCCCTATACAGTATGCATTCCACAAACTGTCCAGATCCATATCATTGCAATTCACTGATTCTGAATTCTCTCGTACTGTGGTCCTATACTCATCCGCCATTTGTTTGATCCACAGCATCTTGACTTTCATTCTTTCTCCCTGACTTCTCCTCTCTCTTCTGGTCCACCTCACTCCTATCAGCTTGATCCTGCATACCACAGTCATATGATCTGACAGACCTCCACTTCTTCTCATGGCTCTCGTATCAGCAACTATTCCCAGCATCGACCTCTCAGTGAGCACGTAATCAATCAGGCTCCTTTCAACACGACCCCCATTCCCTCTGTACCATGTATATTTATTTGCATCTCTGTGTTTGAAATACCAGTTACAAATGCACAACCTCCATTCTTGACACATATCCTTCAGTTGCAACTCATTATGTCATCCACAGGACCAGTGCCTACCCTTCCAATCACATCGCCCATTATGATCACTTTATAGCTCCTGGGCATATCTACCACTGCTTCATCCAGCTAATCCCAAAACCTGTCTTTCTTCCTCTCACTCCTGTCATCACATGGTGCATATGCAACAATCAGTCACTTTCACCTTTTCAGTCTTGAACTTGACATACGGTACATACATCTTGAGCTGACACATTTGTATAATCTCTCATTCCACTCTGCCACACTTCATTCATCAACAAAGCAACTCCTTCCTTGCATCTTCCTTGCCCATTCATGCCCGACCTTACACACTTTACACCCGCCCACTCCCCCACTTCACACCCTTTCATCATTGTTTCACGCATTCCCAGCATGGCATATCTTGCTGTCTTGAACACATTCACCACTTCCACCCTCTTGCTCTCCTCATTCACACTCTCACATTCCACATGGCCATGCGAATCTTCCCATTTGGTTGGGGCCCTGGGCAGGTATTAGGCCCTCTGAGGCTTTCTGAAATGTTTGTCATGGTTAAGTGATTTTAGATAGGGGAATCTGGGGGACACTTTAACCCGGCCAAAAATCCTGGTTGTGTGGTTACCACCCAGCGTAGCAAATGGTTTCCTGGGTACAGGAAATCATTTGCCTTGTTACTCAGTGTAGAGACCATGTGGCATCCCTACATTGAGTGAGTGGATGGCGGGTTCCCCCACCTACCACAATAAAAGGTAGGAACTTATTCATATTACACTTGTGGTATTCATTTATCTATCTATTGCCAGACACCTTAATCCCGTAAGGGGTGGCCACAAATTGCCTCCACGTCACCCTGTCCCCCACCATTTCACTGCCCTTCCCCCAGCTCACACCCCCTCTCTCATATACCTCTCCACTCCATCCCTGCATCTCATCCATGGCCTCCCCCTCCCTCACTCCCCTCCTCTCCACCTCACACATGCTGTACACTCTCCACATTAGTCTCTTGCTCTCCATCCTCTTCATGTGGCCAAACCACCTCACTGTCTTTCTCCTTACGCTTTCTATCACATCCACATCCACACCACAATGCTTTTTCACTTCCAGTATTTGTCAGTTTGTCTTTCCATGTAACTCCACATTCTCCTCTCAGATAACTCATTTCCGCTGCTTTCACTGACTTGTGTCCGTCCAACAAGGTCCAGGCTTCACTTCCATGTGTTAAGAGTTGGTATTACAATACTGTCATGCAGCGACTTTTTTACTTCCATGCTCACTTCCCTATTTCATGTCACTGCTTTCAAAGAACCAGCACCCTTTTTTCCTTGTTGTACCCTTTCAAGCATTTCATGATCCAAACTTCCATCCTTACTCATGACACTACCCAAGTACTTAAATGCACTCACATATTCCATTTCCTCATCATCCAAGCACACTGTACATTCAGTGACTTCATTTCTGTTATAAGACCATAAATTTACTCTTACATTTATGTTTAGATTCTGTTTCTTACATAATCTCTTTAACTCATTCACCAACCCTAACAGTTCCCATTCGTCTTCACTGAACAATATAGTATCATCTGCAAACAATACAGGAAGTTTCCAAACGCTGCCCTCTCTCATTAGGGCCACTCTAACATCCACTGCTCTACCTTGTATCTCTTTTATAACCCCATCCATATGCAGACTGAGCAACCATAGAGACATGACACATCCCTGTCTCAATCCGACATTCAGATAGAAAAATTCACTCAGTTCACCATCCACATGCACTGCAACCTTAGCATCCTCATACATACTTTTCATGGCATTCAACAACTTCCCATTTACTCCATATATTCTTTATATTTTCCACATTCCTTGTCTATCCACTTTGTCATATGCTTTCTCCAAATCCATGATGGCCACTTACAACTTTTTTCTCTTCTCTAGAAACTTTTCCACTAAAGACTGAATATCTGAAATACATAATCTCTTCCCTACCTAAAACCTCATAGTATTCATACTTAAATCAAAATTTTCAAGTATAATTAAGTAAAGATAAAATGTAATGTGAATTGCGTCATGAATGGTTTGTATTGTCAGCTTTTCACATGTAGATCAAGGATGCTGATGGTGATACTGTACTCAGTCTTGCCTAGCCCTGCCAAAACAACATATGAGGAACATCACCTCATGTCAAAATTTATATTAAAAATGAGTGAAAGAGACTGAGTGAAAACTGTAGACCTTCGCAATGATGGAATCCATTATGGTGGATATCGAATTTAAAGGATGCCATGAAACCCACTGAACTTTGTTGGCTATAATGAACAATGTCCATTAAATCAGGTGCAGTTCGTCGCAATACATGTCCTTCCTACCCTTATTACTCCAACTTGGCCTGAAATTGCCCTCTTTCCATGTTGATTGCCGAATTGTAATAACAGACTATAGTAATACTGTACAAGTCATGATGAAATGATATGACAAGTATGTGAAATAAGCTGCAAAAGGGTGAAATTATGGGCCAAGTCAGTGTAGAATGGGTATACCTACCATTTTCAGTACTATAATAAGATGATGCCATCTTTGTTTTCAAACTCATTCTTGAAATCCCACCGCTGGGGGCCATCAGATATAACAGACTGTCAGATTTATTGGATCAGGCATCCCCCCAATTAGTCCATTATAGCAAGGTCTTCTGTATTTGAGGATAAAGTACAGGAGTCAGGTGACTCTTCTTTTATGGTCATCCCATGTCCTAAGGGAGCGAGGCATCAGAGATGATGATCGCAGGTGTTGTCTCTCTGCATTGTAAGTTTTGCAGCCTCAGGCTTAAGAGATCATCATTCATTCTCAAGAATGGCTGCTATATTATGGTTTTGTGTCTTTGACAGATACATCCAAAAGATGTTCCTAAGAGGGGACTCCGTCATCATAGTAGTGAAGAACCCTCTTGGCAACCAGCCTAGTGCATAAGGAGAGTTTGTGTCGATTTCCCACATGGGGAGGAAGAGATGGTTTGTACTGATCCTTTCCACCCCTAAAATAATCTAGTTTATTTACATTATGTACGAGAGACGTTTGAGTTCGGGTATATACAGTAATTATCCTAGAATACATGGATAAAGAAAATTCCAGTTGATTTTTTTAATAAACTTTTTTTTAAATAAGATTTGTTTTTCATAATACCTGGGTAGCATAACCAGTTATAAGGAAGAGTGAGAGGAAATGGAATACAGCAGTCCCATGTTTTACACAGGCATAAAGTACACCAACCATCCTTTACACAGCACCCCGAATCTTTAGCCTCCTGCTTTTTATGCTGGCCATTCTAGGGTTTACTCTGGTAGATTGCACTGACAAACCCTAGATTGCTTCCTTCATCAATCAGAATACCTGTACGGTGACATGGTGGTCATTGGACACAGACACCATGACCTTGACACGTGCACATACACCACTGTGGGTGCCCTTCCCTTGTCCCTTTCACCCTC
Source organism: Coenobita brevimanus (assembly GCF_032717465.1). Classification (NCBI taxonomy): domain Eukaryota; kingdom Metazoa; phylum Arthropoda; class Malacostraca; order Decapoda; family Coenobitidae; genus Coenobita; species Coenobita brevimanus. The sequence goes on from NC_137015.1 coordinate 37,262,910, forward strand.
ACTAACTCTGCATTGTGTCATGGTCTTGACCTATGCATATGTTGGAACCTCATGTAATTCACCATCAGTGTAACACTTATCCTGCATGACTTGAACAGTTATACCCCCTGAAGCAACAGAAGAGCCCTTGGTCTGGTAGCAAGAGCAAACTGGTGATGCATACTACTGAAAAAACACATGATGTTCTCAAGCGCTTCCATTACAGTGTTTCATGCAAAACCAGTTGACCAGCAATGGATATGGGAGTGGATATGGCAGGCAAGATTTGTGGGTTGAGTATTAGTTTGAAATATGTATTGATTGTGAAGAGAAGTGCTAAGACCATTAAAAATTTCTTGAAGCCATGTAACACAAAAGCCTGTGTGTTAAATGCTGTTGCTGCTTGGTATAAGGTAACTCTAGAAATAATTCAGCACAGATGGAGAAGGTGCTACCTCATGATTACCCAGTGGTTCCACGTGTGATCACAGATGCTTTGAGAGTTGTGGCAAGGCCCATCTTGGGAGAAATGTTTTAGAGACATTATGAGGGAAGATATCCTGCAGCTTGTTGGCTTACAGGCACCAGTGACAATCATGGCATCACGAATGAGGTAGAGGAACAGCTGCAGGAAGATGAAATATTGGTGAATCAGAGGCCACCTGGAGTTTCCACCTGCAAACAACTTAGCTGCACTCTTGAGTTGGCAGACATAATGAAGGATACATGTCTGACCCTGGATCTCTTAACTAAGAGGTTGTATGAAATTTACGCAGACATCGACAGGCTTGTGGCTAATGATAAGCAGTTGTTAAATAAGATGATCAGCAAATCTTCATAGCAACTTATTACTTGCTTCGAAAGTCAACAGGCACCACCTTGGCCACCTCCATCATCCTCACTGCAGCCCAGACTTCTCCTGCAGTAGACCTTGCACTAGACTCACCTGATGATTCTGGGGGGAGTGATTTTGAGGGTCTAATGATGATCAGTGTGTATTAAGCATGTGCTTGATGAGGGTTCAGCTTTTAATAGGGCTGTAATAGGGACTTCTTAAAACTTTCTGAAGGTCTTCCCCCTGTCTTAGCCATACTGTTTACTGGTAACAGCATATTTCATGGGACCATTTATGCTGGAATCTTACTCCCCACATTACCTGCGTAATACATGGACTCACTGCAGTCCGTTTTTACATGTGAGACACCAAGTGTATGAGTAGCGCATGCCTGCTTTCCTCTGGCTGGAGAATTAAAGCTCCAGTTCCCATATCATATGACCGACAGTGGTCATCAATGTCCATATCATATAACCTACAGTGGTCATATTTACAGTGTACTAGACCCACCCTGCCAAACCACTGTCTTAACCTATTCCACCCTTTCTTCTACACCAGCCCTACCCATCTTACTGCCTCTTGTACAACACCCATCTTTAGGCGGTATCACATTAGTGCCTCATTTCTTCAGCCAACCTTATTCCAAGTGCAAGTAACCTTGAACCAGGTGTGGATCTTATCAAACTACAGTGTGCATCATTCCCTGAGTGGTTGACAGATATCCTCTTCTTCTGTGAGCCCGTACCAGTTCCCAGCACCCATTATCATCCACTCACGCTAGAGGTCACGCTTATAACGTGTCCTTTACTATCCCTGTGTGTGCAGGAGCTGCTTAGTATGCACCAAGCAGTTTATAACAGTTGTTCTCTCTCTTTATATTCCTACGCACAATTTTTTACTATCAAAGATGTCTTCATAAGTCATTTTGAAAAGTCTAGGTGAGCTCCTTTTAACTGGTTACAAATATGTGGCAAAGTTTTGGTTTGACATTTATATATTCCTTTATGACACTCATGTGCCACAAAAGTAACATACAGTATACTAAGGGCAGTAAGGTAAGGTTTCTTTAAATTGGCAGTGGCATCCTGCAGGGATCATCAGAGCAGTTTAGCTTTAAAATCCATTCATCTCTAAGTCGCTGGTTTGGTTAGTGTAAAGTTTGGCCGAATTATAATTTGGTGTGGTCAAAGTTGGACGAAAAAACTGGTGATGGAATGACCTTTGGGGCCCAGTCAACCTGAAAGCCCAAAATAGCAAGCAGCCATGTACCATAGTTTGCAGATTAAAATGATGATGTATGGTATAATTAATAGGGAGCCGAGGTGATGTCACATTACCATGGTAACAATCTGTTGGTTCTAAAATATCCAACATTGCGGTTTATACAATATCGTCTCTCGTTTCTGTCTTTTGGGAGGAACGAAATCAATATGTAAACATAAAAACCACTGTAAACGTATTCATATGTCAACCCTTTCTTCTAGTGTACAGTACTCTTAGGCAAAGTTAAAGGCTAGCCTCAAAGAAAGTCTGCAAATCGTGGGTGTCTGGAATGTGTCAGGTTTGGCTGCAAACTTTCTTAATATATACTTTTTTGTTATGGTAATTTCATTTTTCATTATATTCTTTCTTCATACCACTTTATTCAACTTGGGGTGACTTAACAGAGGAGGGGTTAGATATAGCCTTTCAAAAGAGGTCCTCCATAGCCAGATAAATCGTCTGGAAGTAGGAAGAATAAGTTAACATATATCACTGAACTGAAAGGGTTCAGTGTTATGGCAAAGATATTCATGTACTTGTAGCAAAGGAAAATGAAGCAGAGGGAATGGAATGAAACTGGGAGAGGGTGATGAGGTGCAATAAAGGAGAGGTAGGCAAGGGGAAGAATGTGAGTTAAAAGAGTGATGGAAACAGGTGAAAGGGAGGGGAGGGGTTGAGGGAAGGAGTGTTAATGAATAGGGAGAGAATTTGGAAAGATTTTTGCAGCTGAATGTTAAAGGACATTGGCATGTCAGTGCCACAATGATGAGTGGTTCCTCTCACTGGTAGCTGTTTAAGTAACAAAGCATGGGGAGTGAGGTACACTAAAGCTTATTGAACCCCTTTAATCCCTGTAATTCGATGACTTTTCTCAATTTTTGCTTTATTTATACAATTTAACTCTGGAGAAACTTCAAACTAGAAATATACTGGAGCCTACATTAACGTCTTCATTGCAAGAAGTTAAATAAAATCGTCTGGTGGCAGCAAGCAGTAATGCAATGTCGAACTTGAGGGATCAGTTTGATTCCTTTCATCATCCTACATACATACGTACGGTACAATTTTCGGCATTAGCGATAAAATGTTGATGGTGGCACAGTGTGACAAGAATAACCAGAAGTGGGTAGGAGTGAAGGCAGCAGGGGAAATAATATGCAGTAAGAAAGTCAAAATTGTGATCGCAAAGTATGCCCTCTCAAGTAATTTCGTCTTTAGTGCTGAAAATGTTTGACAGTGTTTTATATAATACTCGTTGCCAACTTCAGAAGAAATAATCCAGTGCGTCTGAGTTCTCATGCAAGATTCTCCATGTACTTATGGTAAGCTATACATTTTTCAGGAACATTAAATCCATCCAGCGGTATAGTAGTAGTAGTAGTAGTAGTAGTAGTAGTTGTTCGCTAGGGAGTCTGGCTGAACAGCCCCGAGTCCCTTAGGAAGGCCATGGCCGAGACCGGGCTTTCCCACAGTATGTTGTGTTGTTGGCGTAGGTGATTGTGTGCAATGCAGTCTTCCATACTGTGCTTAATAGTATGGGGTGCTGTGTTGCATCCTGGACAGGCTTCAGCGACGGAGTCATCCAGCCTCTTCTGGTAGCTTAAGAGGGCTGGATGGTGCCCACACCTCAGCCTGGCCAGGTGGACCCTGTCCTCACGAGGAAGATAGGATTCAGAAGGGTGGATATCAGGAGGCCGTGCATGCAGCTGTGTGTTGTCTTTAAGTGACTGAATGGAGCGGTGAGTGATGTGAGTGTGGATATGCTTCTGGAAGCTGGTCTGAGGAGGGAGAGATGACAGTATTTGTACTCGTATATGGTATCGTGTGCTGGTTGTTGTTTTGATGTTCCTTGGTGTGGGTGGATGTGCTGCCATGTACTGTAGTGGATGTTGTGGGTTTGTGGAGGCTGCTGCAAGAAACTGGGTGCCTCTCATGTCTAGGTGATCCTTGACTTTCAGGACTGTGGTTTCTTGATGTAGGTGGTCTGTGGGTGTAGTAGCTGTGCAGCCTGTGATTATTTTTATTTCCTTGTTCTGTATGGTCTGTAGAGTGTTGCAGTGTGTTTTGGTCAGGTTAGAAGCCCAGGCAGGGCTTGCATAATTCATCACTGAACGTATGTATTGTTTGTATACTGTAGTGGTGGTTTCTTTGTTGTGTCCGAATGTTGTATGGGCAAGTGACCTCAAAGCATTGAGTCTTGGTGTTATTTTATTTTTAATGTTTGTGATGTGTTGTTTAAATGACATAGATGTATTGTATGTTACACCAAGGATTTTGTGTGTGTGTGTGTATGTGTGTGGTAGGGGAGTGTTGTTTATGGTGAGGTGTGGGATGTGGCTGTGTTCTGCTGTCCAGTTTGTGAGAAGAGTCACTGTAGATTTGGCTGAGGCTATTTTGAGCCTGTTTGTGGTGAACAATTCGTGTAGTGTGTTGAGGTAAGGTTGAATGATGTGTGCAGCTGTGTTTGCGTTTTGGTGCGTACATGTAAATGTTATATCATCTGCATAGGAAGCTATGTGTATCTGTGGTGTGTGGGGTGTGGGTACGTCGTGCATGTATAGATTAAAGAATGTAGGGGACAAAACAGATCCTTGGGGGACGCCGTTTGTGAAGTTTCTGGTGTTAGAAGACTGACCGGCAAATGTTACGTGTGCACATCTGCCTGCTAAGTAGTTTGCCAGCCATTTTTTTTGTGTTATTGTGCATGTTTGTGTTGAGTATTTTGTTTGTGAGGTTGTGGCGGGGGATGGCATCAAAAGCTTTGCTAATGTCTAGTGTGACTAGGAGTGTTCTGTGTGGTGGCCTAGCTGAATTCATGCCATCGAAAACTCTCTGCGTAAGGTCTGTAAGAAGGGTATTTGTGGAGTGTAGTGGCCTAAAGCCATGTTGTGACTGGGCTAGGGGAATGTGAGGTGTGACTAGTTGTAGTAACAGTCGTTCAGTGACTTTAGAGGGGGTGCAGAGGAGTGTGATGGGGCGATGTGAGGAGGGTAACGTGGCGTCTTTGTTGGGTTTAGGGATAGTGATGATATTGCCATGGTTCCAGATGTTGGGTATTATGTGTGAGTAGCTGTAGTTTGATATGTTGGTGAGTGCTTGTATGCCTTGTGGTCCTAGGTGTTTAAGGTGAATGTTGCTTATGTTGTCTGGTCCATAGGCAGATGAGTGCTTGAGGTTGTTAATGATGTGCTTCGTCTGGTTGTAAGTGAAAGGTGCGTAGTCTGGGTCTGTGGGGAACTGTCTCTTACGTCGGATGATACGTCGGTCTTCGGGATGGGGGTTTAGATGGCTTACTTGTGAAAAGTGATTGATGAGAGTGTTTGCTTTTTGTTTGTTTGAGGGTATGGTGTCTGTTGTTGTGATGGCAGCGTGTGATTGTGTGGTGTTGCTGTTGGAAAGTGTGATGCTGTTTAGTGTTTTGTAGAGTTTGCTGATGTTTGTTTTGTGGTCAAGTGTTTGGAGGTAATTTTTCCAGTTTAGTGTTTGCTGTTCTGATATTTTATTATTTATCTGAGTGTTGAGTTCTTGTATTTGTTGTATGGTGTCTTGTGTATGGGGTGTTGGGGAGTGTCGCAGTGTGTCCCGTTGTCTGATGAGGCCTTGAATTTCTGGTGTGAAGTTGAGGTTGTCTCTCTTTCTGTTGCCTCTAGGGATGTGTCTTTTGTGTGCGTTTTGTATGATTGTATTGAAAGTGTGCACAGCGATGTTGATGTTTGTGATGGGTGTACTGTTTAGTGTTTCGAACTGTTCTGTTTCAGTTACAAAGGCCTCCCACTTGGCTCTCTTACAATTAGTGTATGTGTGTTTGTGGCCAGCTGGAGTGATTCTGGTTTTGGCAGTGACGATGATTGGGAGGTGATCAGAACCTAGGGTATAGTTTTTTAATATCTGGTATTGTCTATCTCCCATCGCTTTAGCCGTACCAGGCAACCCTGTGTAATGCAGTATTAGATCAAACGGCTCTTAGCATATACTGTAGGCTGATAGGGATGAATTTCTTCCGAGAGTACTGTACTCGGTTTGGAATGACGCAGGTCCCTGGATTTGCGACTGCCGACCAACCGATGAATGACCATTTCAGTCTTTCATCACAGTGCATGAAACATACACTTGTTCAGGCATTCATGATTTATATTAATATTATTAAGTACTCCAGGATGGGACTACTGAAAAAGGCTTCAAATACAGAAGTTTATAAACCATAATGTTTATGCTTCTCTGTTGAGGTCGATGTACCTGTACCTTAAATCGCCAGCCAACAAAGTGACAGTGCCATTGTCAAAGATGGTTACGTTATCAGTGTGCCCTCTCTATTCTAGCTTGTGGATTGGAAACATGGATTCTAGGAAATATACTGTAAACAGGAGCCCTCAAAAAGGAGTGGAAAGTTATGTTACATGTACAGTAGGTGTTACTGAAGAGTTAAAAAGTAGTGCATCCTAGATATAGGAACATGGAAGTAGAGAGAGTAATCACAGCAGATAACAGATAATGGTAGCTGACTGACAACTTAGAATAAAAGGAACAGAACAAGATGGTGAGAGTAGATTTGGATATTTGCTGCTACCGTGTTGAACAGGCTAACAGCCTGGAAGAGACTTTGTCCAGAAGTGAACTGACTCTGCAGATGATATGATGATGGGTCTTGATGATGATGATGCCACTGTATACCACGTTTTAATTGGAATAAGAATCATATTGATGACTATGATGGTTGTGGTAGTGGCGACAAAAGAAAGGTAAGTATGAAAAGAAACTACTGTAGAGGGTAGAATGGCTCAAGCAAGAAACTGGCCAGTACTCATAATACTTCGATACAGGACAACAGAGTAAAAAGTTTTTGAGCACAGTGACTGCATGAAGGAAGCACAGAAGATGGCTGCATATGGTAAATATGTTGCAAACAGTCTCATAAAAGCATGTAAGGTATACTTAACAGTTCATGTCATGGATCGTGGCTGCTTTTTCACTCTCAAACTCATGACCCTGCTTACGTTTGTCCTCACTAAATCAGGTTATGGGTGGCATAGGCTTCCAAGCATCTCATCTTTAGTTATCTACTTTGCATATTACACTTTAGCATTTTCTGTAGTTGGCATCAGTACCATAGAAGAGAATAATGTGCACAGTCTATAATGACTTACAAAATCTCCAGAACTACATAGTATACCCATACCCCTATATAGTTGCCAGTGATGCTGATGTCTTCTATTTCATATTAACTGTCATATATTAAGCTTCTAGACATGAGCATGAACGACACACACACACACACGCACACACACACACACACACACACACACAGTCATAGTCGAGTTGGGCTTATTCTACTGAGCTCTAAAATATATAGGGGCCTTCTCCGCGGCGAGCGTGACTTTGGCCGCCATATTGAAACACCGCACTCGTTGCCTCCACCATAGTTACTGTCTCTGTTTCGCTGTTGTGTCCGTAAGCTGCGCAGTGGACCATGGCACTATAATTTCCGGATTCATCGGCTGATTTCAAAAGGCGCGGGCGTCAGGCGAGGTGCATATACACGTCTGCCACTACATCAGCGCTGCCCTGGGACCCTGGCGGCGGGCACACAAACTACGCGGCGCTACCCATGAGAAAACCTTTCCATATTGTAGGGCTAAGTGGCTTATCCTGATATTTAAGTACATTTTGAGCAAGCCTTGCTGGTTTTGAGGGCAAGTTTAACGAAATCTGCTATTATGGTTACAGTACTTGGGTAGGTGGTTGGTTAGGCTGAGGTAGCCTTCTTTACAATTTTATTCCCCCCCCCCCAAATTGTTTGCAATATAAATTTCAATAGATCTCTTGGGATTCCCTTGTGAGGTGTTTGTTGTTCTGCTATAGCACATTTTGAGTTGTTTTCGAGTTTTGATGATTTACTGCTTAGATATGGCAACTCGGGCAAGTGGTCGGTGATCGGTTATATTGCTGCATTGTTGGCATTTTACTTCATTTTCCCACGTTTTGGCTATAATATAACGATTTACAAATACTTTTGGAGTTTTTTTGTGAAATCGTGGGTATAGTGAGGTTGTGTTTTTAGTTTTGACCAAGCTTATTAGCCATTATGATTGGCAACTGTCTTGCTGACGTCATCACCAGTCGTGGCAGTACTGCGAGGATGACATTTTGATTCGGTGCAGTATGTTGGGGGAACTTGAGCTTGATCCTGCATCTACTCTACCCGGTGAAAAGCATGAGGTAAGCAGATAGTTGCGTTCAGATTTAATTGCATATAAATTAGACAGTGTAAAGTTACGGGGATTCCCATCTGGCTTTTAGTTTGAGATATATGGTGCCGATGCCGGGGAAATAATGGCCTCCGTATTTCGTCTTCAGCATTCTATTCACTTGGTCCACCGACTGAAGACTCTGAGATAAAGGATTAAGTTTGTAAAAGAGTAAGATATTCTGTGGGAATGTATTAATGTTTTACAGCATCAGTAAAAGTACAATTTTCGGATGTGGGAATGATGATACATTTCTCCATGTTAGCTCTTCCCAGCCAGTTTCCAGTGGAAAGCTTAAGGTACTATAAAAGGCCTGTTAATGTTAAGTTTCAGGTACAAGTAATATGGTTTACAGGTAATACGCTTTCACACAAGGCCACCGGTGGCCGCCACTGGTAGCCTAGTGTGAAGGGGCCGGCAACTAGTGTAGACGTATGAAAGCTGCGATTTGAAAATATGCTTTACAGCGAGTGCCACCGCCGGGAGCTGGTTGCCGGCCGGGCAACCGCAGTGGCCTCGTATGAAAGGCTCCATTGAAAACTATGGAAGGCAACTCATTACGGCCACCTATGGCCTCTTGTGAAAGCGGCCTTATGCTTACAAAATGGCTTATTTGAATTCCATCGATTTACGTGTATGTGCGTCATATTTAAGTTTGTTTAATTTCATATTTATTGTGGTCTTTGGTAGTAAACAGATTTACCTTTGATGCAGTGGTAATAAGGGAAAATAAATGCTGACTGTTTAGGGCCGTCTATGGAGAATTATTACCGGTAGTGTACCTATATATTTTTAACTTAGAACTGAGGAAGGAAAACCAAAACAAAATTCTATACCCTAGACACGATGGGCATGGCAGCATGGAATGTGAGGGGTGCAAATGATGTGAGAGATTGTTCAGGTGCTTGAGGATGCAGAAATGTACATATGTGGATTGACAGAGACCAAATGGTGAGGTGGGTGTGAATGAGGGGAGGGGGGTATGGATTGAGCATAATGAATGTGCAGGAGCAGGTGAGATTGAGAGGGAAAAAGAGGGTGCATGTATTGTGTGCAAGAGATGGAAGGAGGCTATAAGAGAGCATGGGTCAGTTGGTCCATGGATTGTGTGGGTAAGATTAAAAGTAGGAATATACAGTCAGTGTGGGCGATTATGTGTATACAGTACAGTATGCGCCGGCAGAAGACCGTGCAGGAGTGTGAAAGATGAGTTCTGGGCAAATGTGGAAGCATGTAGGGAAAAGTTTGAAAGGAAAGTGAATGTTTTTGATGGTGATATGAATGGAAAACTAGGGAATGTTAAGGTGGATGGAGCTGGTGCGTGGGGTTTGACTGCAGGAGTAGATGTGAATGGTGGTGCTCAAGCCTCTCCTGAGGCACAAAATAATCCACAGGTATACATGGCGAGTGATGAGAACGGTGGATGGTGAGCTGGATGAATGGAAGGCAGTGTGTGTGTGTGTGTGTGTGTGTGTGTTCTTACCTAATTGTTCTTACCTAATTGTATCTTTACAGGAATGAGTCAAGCTCGTATTGTCCCGTGTCTTAGACCATATTTATCGTACATATCCTTAAATTTGTGAATTGTTTTGGCACACACTATTTCATTCGGTAGTGCATTCCATTGATCAATTGCTCTGTTTGGGAAACTGAATTTCCTTACGTCTTTATCACCTCTCTTCTTATGCAGTGTCCTCTTGCTGATGCTTCTCCATATGTTAAGTAATCATTTATGTCTATTTTCTCCTTTCCTGATATGCACTTATATAGCATTATCATGTCACCTCTTTTCCTTCTCTCCTGTAGTGTTGGTAGATTCAGTTTATTTAGTCTTTCTTCGTAGCTTAGGTCCCTTAAGCTTGGTATCCATCTTGTAGCGGCCCTTTGAACTTTTTCAATCTTGTCTATATGCTTTTTGAGATGAGGACTCCAGACTATTGATGCATATTCCAGGGTTGGTCTAATATGTGTGTGTGTGTGTGTGTGTGTGTGTGTGAGGGATGAAGATAAGACTAAAGGGGGTGCAAGGAACAGCATGGTGAAATGAAGAGGTGAGACAGTCTGTGGCACAAAAGAAAGCTTAAGAGTGAGTGAATGGGAAGCAGAGGTGTGGAGGAAGTTGAGAGATAAGAGAGTTGCGAGTATATAGAGGAGAGAGGTGAAAAGATTAGTTAGAGTAAATGAAGAGTTTGGAGGGAATGTAAGAAAATGTTCTGGAGGGAGGTTGAGTGAGTAAGACTAGGTGACGAAGTTAGTAGGAGAGTGAAAGGTAAAGATGGTAGATTGCTGGTGATGGGAGATAATGTCAGCAGGTGGAGAGAACACTTCAGTGAAAATTTAACAAAGAATGAAAGTAACGCTAATATAAATGGTTGGGAAGAGGGAGATGAGAAGAAATGATTATAGTAGAATGGAAGTAGTGGAAGCAATGAAGAAAGTCAAAATGGGGAAATACTCGGGAATTAATGGAGTGTTTGGTGAAATGCTGAAGCAAAGGTGGGAGATAGCAGTAGAATTGATACATATAATATACAGATTGGCCTGGGAGGAACGTAAACTCCAGGAGGATCGGAAGTATAATTATTCCCAATACAAAGGAATAAGGGAAAAAGAAGTGTGTGGTAATCATAGGGACACTTGTCTCCCTAGTAGATAGATGGACCGGATTAAAGGTGTCCTCTTTTTATAAAAAATCATTTACAGTTGAACTTGCAGTGCTGTTTGTTGAAAGTTGGGGGGAAAACTAATCTGGGGAAGAGTTCCAAAGAGGTAGTTCTGAGAATAAATAAATTCTGATAGGCAGAAGTTTTGCATTATGGTATTGTGACATTCAAGTCATGAGCAGTGCCAGATGCCTGTGTTCCACAGGGGAAGGCGTAGAGAGGTCGCATAATTAATGCAACTACATCTGAGCGTTTGGTATAAGAGTAGAGTATCTGTAAAATAATGGAAGGGAGGCAACTTTCCTTCATACTTGTAGGGGAGGATGTTCGTTTGTAATTGTTGAGAAAAACCAGTAAGCCTGTATTATAGCTCCTTGTGAAAACATCCATCTGAAATTAAAGTTTCAGATGTTAGCAGTACAGCCATCATTAATAGGAATGGATTTTTAAAATTCAACTAATTTGACAATCATCAAAGCCACGTACTGGCATTAAACTAGCCTAACCCCACATATCCATGAATGCTTACGTAGTTAGGGTTGGGTTAGGTTGGTTTAACACCTATAATTTTGTGTTTGAGCTAACCATGTTGTATTGTCTGTGAGCGACGGGGAAATGGTAGTGTGCAAATAGGATGATGTCCTGTTTATACGCACCAGGATATCGTAGAAGAATTTAGTTTGCTTTCCAAGAGATTTTTGTAGAAGAACAATTGCTTATGATTTTAGGTGCTCCAATTTAGGGCCATTGGTTTTTCCCAGCATGAGTTAAATGTATCTTAAAAATACCTATACTCATTTTTTTTTTTTTTTTTTTTTTCTGTTGAGGCGAAGATGCACTTGACAGGTTGGTGATGATTGGTTGACTGCAACATGTCCGACTAACATTTACTAGCCCAAATTTCCCCCTCGGACATAAGTTGTTAATAATGCTAACGAGTAAAGAGATTATGAGGTAATGTTGCAGCCAATCATCACCAACCTGTAAGTGCATCTTCGCCTCGATTAGAAAAACTGAGTATAGTTACATTTATTTTAATAAAGTTTATTAATTCATTAGCACCCATGTTTTGCTAGAATGATATATGAATTCGGTTGCAAAATATAACTTATAGTTGCAGTGGTTTTTGAAGCATGGAAATTCTACTCGGGGTTTATGTTGGCCCTTTACTCTTCTAATGATCTTAACTAGAGTAGCCAAGCCTCGGGGCTCCCATGCTTTGAAGGGGCCAAATGGGATATTGTATTGTTTATAAAGGCTCCAACATGCATGCATGCGTCGACCTTGATCACCTAATGATGGTTATCCACGCAGCTCGATCACTGGCAGCTTCCCTATTCAGCACCCTTATCCCTGAGGTCGCACTCTGCCCTTGTCACAGTTTTTTGTCGGTCTACCTCTTGCAGCTCAACCCCCGACGCTTATAGCTATTTCTCACCGTCCACACCCAGTTGTCAATCTCCATCCTCTAAAACATGCCCAAATCATCTCAGTCTACCCCCCCCCCCCCTTCCGTTACATCAGTGTACGGTACATTCCAGCCCCATACATCCTCGCAACTCCTCAATCATAGATTTTTAACATGGAAAACCTAATTATCAAAGTACCTCACGGTAATACACCAATTATCCGACGCCACATTGACTAAGAAACGTAATTATCTGACAAGGAAAGTTTTGTGAAATTATAGTAGTATATTTAATTACCTAACACAACGTGTCCTTTACCACATCTGACCGCATGAAAATAATGTACAGAATCGTTTGCAGTACTGCTTTACCGGTACAGTATACTACTGTCCGATTCTGTTTATCAGGTACATTTTTTTTTCTCTCCTTTCAAATAGTTATACAGTAAAGTACAGTTTAGGGGTTATATGTATTCCCTGTAGAGGAGCTGTGGGACGGTAGTATGGCATTCTGAAAAAATGCATTATCCAACATGGCCGAATTGACTGATAATCGGGGATTACTGTTACGCTTAAAAGGTTGCATTATCTTTGGTGTAACCCTGTAATTGTCTCATTACTGTAGTATATTACTATTACCATGTCTGGTTTTGACATGCTTCAGGAATTAGAACTTAGCATGCTTGTCATGCTCCGTTTTAATAAAATGGCAGTTGTACCGAATGGATTAATAGAGTGGTTAATCTAGTCATGAAACCCTTGTCTTGTGTGTGGGTGTGAAACTGAAGTGACGGTTTTTCTGATCATATAATACCTTAGGTGTAGGTTGCTGTACCCTTAGCTACATCTCCTTTACGCTGAAGACTTTTCCTTAACGAATCCAGTCCATTGAGCTTTTAATGTTTGTGATCATTCATTTTAAGGTGGACTTTGTAGACTGAATGGGTTAGATGGGATGCCTATGACCTCCAGTTTTGTAAATGCATTGTATCCAGGCATCTCGTTTTTAACTAATCTTGGTTATTATTATTATTATTATTAATTTATTTACTTTTTTTTTGACAGGGAACAGTCTTGCAGGCTAATAGACATTTGTTCCTTCCTTGCATAGAAAAAAAAAAAGCTAATAATTCCTTGTAGCAGAGGCTCCTCGAAACATTAGTAGTTGCAATCTCCAGTTCATATGTGAACCTAGCAGACTGCAGGCTGAAGTTCCCAATCATCCACAGTCCATTCACCTGGGTGATAGGGAGTTGAATGTGCAACAGCAGTGGAACCTCGTAGTTATCTCAGTGCCACCATAATGTACAATGCCTGTAGTTAGTGTAAAATGTTTATTTTCACTTAGTGGAGATTCTGACCTTTTGCAGCCTCTTATAACTGTACCAGAAGGACAGTACTGTACTACGGGTCCACATTTTCATATTTCATGACAGGCACCACATTTTGGTGTTAATCTGTTATAGCTCAGCATTCAGGATGTTGGCAGATTTATGTTTGGAAATTTAAACAGGCTGCATCTCACATGAGTGCAGTCGTTAACCCCAAAATGTTTTTTCCTCCCAACTACCAGCCAATTTTATTTTGCTTTGGAAGACCTGTAGCAGTGAATTGGTTAGAGGATAAACCATCCCGAAGGTGCATAAATTCTTGGGGAAACAACAAAAATAGAGCAAGGTAAGACATTCATGGATTTCATGGGTTGACAGTGGAGGCCAGACGTGTTTTAGACAAGGGTACTTCAGGTATTTTAAATATATATATATATATATATATATATATATATATCAGCGGGTCTCGAGGAAAAACTTTCAGGCCCTCGTAGAGGCTCCCATCTGCATCCCAAGGTGTCATATTTGTTAGGTTCCAGTTAGAGATATTTCAGAGAACAGTGTGAGAGTTCGGTGACACATTAGTTATGGGGTTGTTGAGTAGTCATGGAGGGTTTGTTACAAAAAAAATAGGGTGGACACACATTCTTGGGGTTTGGCAGGGTATATCAGTTTGTGTTGTTAATGCATTAGTATCCTTAAATGGAAATCAGATAAATGGGAATACTGAATTGGATAATGTTTTGGTACAAAATATTGGCCTTTCAGGGAAGCAGAAATTTGGATATCAGTAGTCTGGTTACTTGCACTTACCTGTCTTAGTTGCCCAGTGGTCTAGTGGTAGAGGTCTTGAGTTGGAAAGGGCATTGGGTCTGACAAGTTTGATGCCTGGTGATTTAGAGGTAGAGCTTTCAGACTAGATAGGGCTTTAGCTTATGTGATAACTGTTTTAATCTTACCATTGACCAAAGGTTTTTGTATCACGTGAAATGGTATCAAGGGTGTTGGTGTGTCCCCCATCCTTAAATGTTTTGAACCTATTCTGTCACTGAACTATGTGAAATAAAGCTGTTAATGAGAGAATAACACAGGAGTATGGTGCTAGATAAAAAAAATAAAAATAAAAAGTGCCATAAAAAAGAATGGAAGGTCATAGTATTCTTGTGTGTCATTGAGATGTGTGAAATAAGCTGCAAAGAGAATACAGTATCTTGGCTCTGGACCTCTACTGTACACTGTGAAAGGGCTAATTGAATTGGCTGTTAGTGGTTTACCATATGTTATTTATACACTTTCCATGAGTGTAAATATTTGACTCATGCCTCTTACCCACTGGGTTTTCTTTCAGGATCTAGAGACAAGAAGAAGAATGCTGAGTGGAATGATCAGTGCCCTGACCTTCAGAGTGGAAGAGAACTGTCCCTTTTAGTGAAAGCCAGAGCAGAATTGAGAATGAAGATGATGTGAAGTGTGAAAAGGAATGGAGCATGCAGTGTGACCTGGAAGACTGGATTGAAAACAGTGCAGTTTATGGCATCAGCAAGACTTCATTATATTGCTGGTAAGATTTACATTGTCTTGCATATTCTTGTTTGCAAGTCAGTCAATTTAGCACCTGTGATGCAGGTGACTTCTTTTCAGCCTGTTCTTACTGTTACCATATAATTTAGGAAGCGATTTTATAGCTGGAAAGAGGTGAAAAGAGTAAGACAGGGTGGAAGTGAAGTTAGCAGGGGAGTGAAAGATAAAAATGGTAGATTACTAGTGGAGAAGGGAGAAAAAGTGAGCAGATGGAGAGAATACTTTAAGGAATTGTTGAACATAGAGGATGGAAGTAATGCGAGTGTAAGTGGCTGGGGAATGGCTGGGAGAAGGAGGGAGGTGAGAAGACAGGAAGAAATCAGTAGGATAGAAGTTGTGGAAGCAATGAAGAAAGTTAAATCGGGGAAAGCCCCAGGAATTGATGGAGTGTGTGGTGAAATGCTGAAGCATGGGGGAGAGATAGTAGTAGAATGGATGTGGAAGATGTGCAGATTGGCCTGGGAGGAAGGTAGAGTCCCGGAGGATTGGAAGTCAGGTATAATTATTCCCTTGTACAAAGGAAAAGGGGAAAAAGAAGTGTGTGGTAATCATAGGGGCATTTGTCTTCTTAGTATAATAGGAAAAGTGTATGGTAGGATACTTATTGACAGAGTTAGAGAAAGAACAGAGAAATTAGTTGGAGAAGAACAGGGAGGCTTTAGGAAGGGAAGAGGTTGTGTAGATCAGATATTCGTTCTTAGATCTTTAGTGGAAAAGTTTCTAGAGAAGGGAAAGAAGTTTTATGCGGCTTTCATGGATTTGGAGAAAGCATATGACGGTGGATAGACGAGGATTGTGGAAAGTGTTAAGAATATATGGAGTAGATGGGAAGTTGTGGAATGCTGTGAAGAGTATGTACGATGGTGCGAAGGCTGCAGTGCGTGTGGATGGTGAACTAAGTGAATTTTTCTCTTTGAAAGTTGGGTTGAAACAGGGATGTGCCATGTCTCCATGGTTGTTCAATCTGTACATGGATGGGGTAATAAAAGAGGTACAAGGTAGGGTAGTGGATGTTGGAGTGGCCGTGGTGAGAGAGTGTAGTGTTTGGAAACTCCCTGTACTGTTGTTTGCAGATGATACTGTGATGTTGAGTGAAGACGAAGGGGAGCTGCAAGGCTTGGTGGATGAGTTTGGGAGAGTGTGTAAGAAATGGAATCTAAAGGTGAATGTAGGGAAGAGTAAAGTGATGGTCTTTGAGAGAGGTGAAGTCAGTGAATGTACAGCGAGGTTGGATGGTGAGGAATTGGAAAATGTGAGTACGTTTAAGTACTTGGGTAGTGTGATGAGTAAGGATGGAGGTTTGGATGGTGAAGTGCTTGAAAGGGTACAGCAGGGAAGAAAGGTTGCTGGTTCTTTGAAAGCAGTGATAAGAAACAGGGAAGTGAGCATGGAAGTGAAAAAGTTACTACATGACAGTATTGTGATACCAACTCTTACGTATGGAAGTGAAGCTTGGATGTTGTTGGAAGGACACAAGTCAAGAGTGAGAGCAGTGGAAATGAGTTATTTAAGAGGAGCCTGTGGAGTCACATGGAGAGACTGGCTGACGAATGAGGATATAAAGGAGCGTTGTGGTGTGGATGTGGATGTGATAGGAAGCGTTATGAGGAACACACTGAGGTGGTTTGGCCATGTGGAGAGGATGGAGGGTGAAAGACTGGTGAAGAGAGTGTATGTGAGTGAGGTGGAGGGGGGAAGGGGGAGGGGGAGGCTGAGGATGAGATGGAGGGATGGGGTGGAGAGGTGTATGAGAGAGGGGGTGTGTGAGTTGGAAGCAGGGCAGTGAAATGGCGGGGGACAGGGTGACTTGGAGGCAATTTGTTTGTGGCCACCCCAAACGGGATTGAGGCGTCTGGCAATAGATAGATAGATAGATTTTATAGGTCTTTCATCATAATTTGGCCCAGATTTCTTTCGCAGCTTATTTCATGTACCTCAGTGGTAAAATGTCATGGTTATACATCCTTTTCATAGCACTTCATGAATAACATCATTCCATGGTGTTCATCTATGGTTTCCACTCGGCATTAAAATGATGGCAATTTTAGGCTCAGTTAATGAGAAATGTTGGGCATACTGGTGAGGAGAATGAGTGTTTTTATAAGGCATAAGATGTATTCACACTGGGTGAAAACAGATATCATGTTAGTTGTTTTTGCAAACCTTGTTTAATTATACTTACCTCAAGATCTAATGGGATCATCTATTAAAAAAAAAAAAAAAAAGTTAAGCTCATCTCTGTGTGGCACTATGGGCAGTGCATCGCAACCATTCCTTAGACGAAACCTTTTGTGGGTCCTGTCACATTGCCTTATCCTGTTAGACCTCTGGTCATATCCCATAGATTTTAATGGTTATTTTCAGAATGCATTACAGTATACCCATAAGAGGAAGTTATATTGCCTATCAGATATTGTTTGTATCAGAAACACATGACTGGACTTCACCCATTGAGCCTGGCAACATCTTGTTCTTGCCTTGTCTACTTTACCCATTATAGGATGGACTGTTTGAATGAAGGCCTTACTCTTTTTTTTTTTTTTTTTTTTCTCCCCCCTTGGCATACGAAGTCATTTTATTCATCCTCGGCATTGATGTTGATGCCAGCATGAGGGAATCATAGGCACAGTACTACACCTCGAGTCACCTCCAGCATGCATACCACACTCAGTTTCTGTAGCATGCCACGGACATTTTTTTTTACGTGGTACACAGGTATCACAGAGTAGTACTGCAGTACAGAAGGGGTTAATAAACCCCTTTAATACTGCTGCAGTGATTGTAAACATTGGTAGCTGTAGCACCAGGGTTTGAATCATAGCGTGGGCTGCTGGCATCGCTCACCTAAGGTGTCTATCCACCCTTTGTGGGTTGATAGGTGAAATGAGTACCTAGGGTAACACCTAGGAGAGGTAACTGTGGTAAACTGAATGATGCAGTGGCCTTGTATCTCAGGATACTGGCTGAATAGCCCACCACAGGCTCAAAGGCCTCATGTAATGGAGATGAGCAATGTAGATTAAGATAGCATGGAAAAGTTTCCTTTCAATCTTTCCTGTGAAAATTCCATGATAGTTCTTCTGCTGCATTGTGGCCCTCACTTTTTGCTTCTGGCACCACAGCAGTTCTCTTGGCAGAGCAATGCACTGCTTTGTCGCGATGAACAGTCCGCCTGAAAATGTAAACGTTTATATTTATTGATGGTAAGGATACTGTTAAGAGAATATTTGTCATAACTAATGGTGTTTAATGACTATTAACATCTATTCGTGTTAAGAGATAGTGTTGGCTAACTCAAATGGTTTGGAAATTGATACAAAACATCAATTGTTGGTAGAGATTGACTATTTTGACGTTAATACAGCCACTTGTATACCAGCTAAATGTCACTCACCGTATCTAGCAGCTCAGCATCTCTCCAGGCAAAGCAATCCACTGATCTACCACGATGAACACTTGATCTAAAGCTCTGCAGTGATAAAACTCCCAAACACACTTGAAAGCAGTGATATTAACGTCAAACCTATAGCTTCAACTCTGATGGTGCTAATACATTATCTTCCATTCCCACTGGTAATGCAAATCTAATTAAAAGCACCGCATAGCACCCAGAGACTTTAGGTTTATATTTCAGTTTCTCATCTGAGGTGGATGAAAGGCATCCTGTGTGCCCATCCATCTGCCAAAAGAAGTCAGTGAATCAAATTTATCACATATTGCACCCTGCAGTGTGACAGTTGCATAAATTATTAGTACAGCGTCTGGAAACTAATACATTGGTGCTCCAGCAGTGGGAAGAAATTTTTGAACTGACAGTCACAAAACAGAACGAGGACCGCAGACGAACGGAACCAAAAGATGCCTAAAATTCAGTTGCCTAGTTACCTAAAATCCAGCTACCTAATATTCTGCTGAAAACTGCTTAAAGAGCCTGCCTAAAATCCATCACCATTCCTCTTTTCCTAATACCCTTTCTAGCCCATCCATCCACCTAGACAGCTAGAAATAAACCTACTGTACATAGTCTTTGGTGTACTGTACCTGCTCCAACCTTAGAACCAGCAAGGGATGGAAAATAGGTTAGTGTACAATAATAATTATAGTAATGAAGTACAGGCAGCTCCATGTGTGGGACGTGGGCCAACTGGCCTACTGCAGTTATCCTCTCTTCTTATGTGGAGTTTCGTGTACCAGGTGTTTGGACTCCCTGGTGCGTCCCAGCCACCAGCACTGTAGTGAAAGACCAGTGGGTATTTGTGGGGGGAATTGTGGATGCTGTGTTGTAGGAGGAGGGGGATGAAAAGGAAGAGGAGGAGGTAGGTGAGGAAGAGGAGACAAGGGGGTGGAGTAGGAAGAGGAAGTAGGTGAGGAAGTGGAGACGAAGGGGAGGAGGAGGAGGAGGAGGAGGTAGGTGAGGAAGAGGAGACAAGGGGGAGGAGAAGGACGAGGAGGTATTGTCAGGGCAAAAATCGTATATAGTATCACCTTATACATCAGTACCAAATGTAAATGTATGATAAAAACAACTGGGAAAAAAAAGAAAACAACAGGACTACTTACCTCCCGCCATCAAGACAGGAGGTAGCCATCAGCCGAATGTCAGTGTTTTGCAGTTTATCAGCTTTTAATGTGTCGGCTAATATTATATCAGTGATCGCGACAATGAAACTTCACAAACCACAAAACTGATATCAGATAAAGAAAATACAAGTCTGCTTACCTAAAGGCAGACCAAACAGGAGGGAATCATCAGCCGACTCGGTGAAGCTGGGGTGACGTTCACCAAATGGCAGCAAGCATGGCGCAGTCATCTAAACACTTGTCAGGTTATGGTGGCTGTGCAACACATACTGTAAAGCAGTCTTTTCTAGTCAACCTGAAAAACAACAGGTTATGCAGCTGGTAAGATAAATCCCAAAGGCGTGGCCACAGACTACTCGCCTTGAATGTCACTGTCCTCCACCATCAGGCTGCCCCCTCTCTAACTCACCCACTCTTACATGCACCTCAATCGTCTCATCCTTGGCCATCCCCTACCCTCCTTCACCCCATTTCTAGTCAGTCTTATTGTCTCCACATGACCATATAAATGTAAAAGCCATAACAAAACTCAAAGCAACACCCACACCCACCAACTACTGATCTAAATATTTTACTTTGCTCTGTAATTGACGTTGATTACTTATATTTCATTCTGCTCTAACTTAACATCCATCAACTTGGGTTTAAATCAGATCAAAACTTAATTAACTTTTCGCAGTTACATCTTGCCTCGTGACATTCAAAAAAGTTGTTTGGCTGACCCTTAACGTTTCCATTACGACTGGTTCAAGTAAGACCAAAACGGGAGTTGCACTTTGAAATACACCCACGGCTTGAACTGACCTTGACAATTAAAGTGAACGAAGACAGGTAGTTATTTTTTCCCATCTCCTAAGACCATCAGAATGTTCATTCTCTTCATCCTCTACTAACAGTAGGTGCCAATACTTTGCCCCTTTCACAGGTGGGCTGTTCATCGCGGCAGGGCAGTGGATTGCCCTCCCAAGAAAACTGCTGAGCTGCAGATATGGTGAGTAGCTACACATGAAACTGGTATGCAGGTGCCTGTATTAACACCTTCAGAAATGTCTGTCTCTACCACCAATATATTTGTTACTATTTTCTTAACCATCAGGGTTGACAGTCAGTCTTACCTCCATGAATAAATATAAATATTTGTTCCCATTTTCAGGTGGGCTGTTCATCGCGGCAGAGCAGTGGATTGCTCTGCCTAGAGAACTGATTTGCCTGATATGGCGAGCAACTACACATGAAACTGGTATGTAGGTGAATGTGTTATCAGTGTTAAGTCTCTTGCCACTCTTATTTCCATGAGTAGATGTTACTTGTATTTTCCTAATCTGTCAGTATTGTGTGTGTGTGTGTGTTACCTAATTGTTCTTACATAACTATCTTTACAGGAATGAGTCAGGCTCGTACTGTCCCGTGTATTAAACCATTTTTATAATACATATCCTAATATTAATGAATAGTTTTGGCACACTTGCGGTAGTGCATTCCACTGATCAGTTGCCCTATTAGGGAAACTGAATTTTCATACGTCTTTATCGCCTCTTTATGCAGTATTTTGCAGTGTCCTCTTGCTGATGCTTCCCCTTAGGTTATATACCTTATTCATTTGGTTGTTTTCTCTTTCCCAGAGATACATTTATATAACATAATCATGTCTCCTTTTTTCCTTATCTCCTGTAGTGTTGATAGATTCAGCTTTTCTAGTCTTTCTTTGTAGCTTAGATCCCTTGAGTTTGGTACCAATCTTGTAGCTGCCCTTTGAACTTTTTCAATCTTTTCTGTGTTTTTTTAGATGATTCCATACTGCTGATGCATACTCCAGGGTTGGTCTGATGAATGATGTCGTTATCACTCTCAGCACGTCTTCATTTATATATGTGAATGCTGTTCATATTAGCAAGCAGTGTATACATGTTACATACCGTCTCACTTATGTGGTCACCCAGAGATAGTCTGTTACTGATACTCACTCCTAGGACCTTCTCCCTTAGTGATATATGTAGGGTTGATCTAACGTGTAATCCCATCACGACATCTGAAAGCTTTAGGTATTCATACAGTACTGTACGTTAGAGAGGGGGAGAGAGAAACTTCGTTTTATTATATATTCATTCTTTTCTATTTAAATATTATTATACAATGTATTAATTACTTTCAGCTTTTGATTATCTTCTGTCTATTTGTACCCGTATATGTGTACGTCCGTCTCTATCCATCTCTCTCACCGTCTGTCCATCCACCTGTCCATCCATCTATCTATTCATTCATCCATCTGTCCATCTACCTACCTACCTACCTATCCATATCCATCCACACATTTATCAGTGTATTAGTCCGACTTTTATCTTTTTATATGTCAGTCTGTCCTGTTATCTTTCTACCATTTACATCGTATGTTGATATTTGTATCTATCTGACTTGCTGCATCTACCAATCTCTTTTGACCATGTGGTGGTATCTATCTGTATCCATCTATCTACTTTACACTGTCTTTATCTGCCATTCAATTGGACCGTATGTTGGAATCAATTTTTACATATATGTCTATCTATCTATCTGCATTTATCTTTGACATTGTATCTATATGTATGTCATCTCTGGAACTGTCTCCCTTTGTCCGTATTTCCTGCTTCTATGATCTCCAGTCTTTCAAACGCAGTGAGTCCAGGCATCTCAAAATGAACAGATCTTGAATTTAGCACTCTGTTGTATTGTTGCTGTTTATTCTTGGAGGGAACGGTTATCGGGCTCCTGGCCTTTGGTTCCTTCTTCCTTGCATAAAAAAGTCTGTATGTATGTATGTACGTGTGTAATGTATCTGTGTACAATGTATGTATACTCTCCTAGTCAGTCTCATGCTACATTCGTTCCTTTAGTGATTTTTTTTTTTTTAAGGCTTATAAAATATGATAGGCTATATAGGTAGTTTTATAGGGGAGATGGAGGGTTCGTAAGACCTTTTCCGTTGTGACTATCCTGGAGAAAGTAATACAGATTTTGCCCTTGTTTCTCTACAGTTAATTCTCTCTCTCTCTCTCTCTCACATTTGTGGCCACAAGGCATCTGGCTTTAGATGGAGTTGCAACAATAGATTAACACTAGAATATGGTGCTAGTCACGAATAAGTGCTTAGAGGAAAGGATATAGTGTCTTTATCGCCATCTCTGTCTTGAATGCAGACGTAACAATAGATTAACCCTAGAATATGATGCTAGTCACGAAGTCGTGCTGTGGAAAGGATGACAGGTTGCATTTTTTTTTTTTTTTTTTTTTTTTTTTTTTACTATCTCCATCTTGAATGCCGATTTGAAACAAAGTTAACAGTAGAATATGATGCTCGTCACGAAGAAGTGCTGTCGAAAGGATATAGAGCCGTAGTATTGTCTGTGCTAGTTACAAAGAAGTGCTGTCGAAAGGATGTAGAATACTGTCTTGTTCTGCCATTGGACGTGAAAGGTGAAGGAAGCTTGCTAACACTTTCTCCCAGTCGATTTATTTTTATTCCACTGTACTATCCTGTTGTTACATAAATCCTTACATTATTGCCATACTCTGCATAAATGATGTGCAGGATATTAACCAGACATGTCCAAAAATACTCATAAATCTCTAAGATAAAGGTGCTAGGGAGCCTCCTTACCAGACGAGAATACTTTTATCTTTTTAATACAACATAGATTACATGAATAACGCAGGAATATAGTGAGGGAACCGAATCAGAAATAAATGACAAAGCAAGAGGTGCTTGTAACCTGCTAACCACACAAGAATAACCGTCCATTTAAACAATATGCTGAACATAAGTACTTGTAGATTTGAATCTATCCATAATTTATTTTCTTATGTTCAGGTCTGCCTATTTTTTCCGTATCGGTAGCGTAATGGACTGGTTCCATAATTAATTTTAAATATGAGGATAATATGTTCGTTGCCCCTATAATTATTTATCCAGTCCGTTTTCTGTAATGTGGCGGCATAATGACAATCCAACAACGTGGATATGGCTCAGTAATTTAAGTGTTTTGTTGTGAAATGATGTAATTTTGATTGTGGTTTCAAAAACTTTTTAGAAATTTTCAAAACGTTTGTGTACCTTGAATACGGTTCGTGTTGTAGCTCATGGCAGTAATGTGAAAAGTTTCATACTCATTTATATTATATTCAGCAATTTTCTAACGGTTTGAATAAATAATATAATTCCTGCAATTTAAGAGGAAATTTTTCTTAAATGTATTTCAAGACCTGTTCGTAGGACGCCATTTTGTTGCGTCAGTTTCTTTACACAGTGAGTGAATTGGATGAGGGGCAGGGAAAATCGCAAACATTCACGCCGGTAGGTCTGTTTTTGATATTTTGCGTAAATGTGGAAAATTTTGGTGATTTGTGGAATTTGTGAAGGTGGAGAGAATAGGGATAGAATGAGAGAGTGGAGGGAGGAAATGGAAGACAAGAGGTGGGTTGGGATGGGGATGATGATGGTTTGACGACGACTCATTTTCCTTTTTTTTTTTTTTTTTTTTTTTTTTCACGTGTGACGTTTAACGTATTTTGATTGAAAAAATGCCGGAAGTCACATAGGGAT
Source organism: Coenobita brevimanus (assembly GCF_032717465.1). Lineage (NCBI taxonomy): Eukaryota > Metazoa > Arthropoda > Malacostraca > Decapoda > Coenobitidae > Coenobita > Coenobita brevimanus. The sequence goes on from NC_137015.1 coordinate 37,287,372, forward strand.
TAAAAAAAGGTCGAAAAAAATTGTCTAAAGTCAGATAGGGAATAAAAATAGACTAGAAAAAGTTTATTTGTGATTTTATTGTGTTTGGTTGATTTTTACCGTATGATTACTTTGACCAGATTATTGTGAACAGATTATAGATGATGAGACTATCCTCGGCATCCTACTAATGTAAAATTTATTCCAGAGAGAAGTCATGCCAGCCCCAAATGGCCTCAAAGACGCCCCAAGCCAATCCATAGTGGTGAAGCTCGTATCAGGTCGCAAGTACAGTGTTGGCTTTGTTTTACGTCGATGAATAGGGGAGAATAATGAAGGTTAGTTGTGTGTGTGTGTGTTCTTGCCTAATAGTTCATACCTAATTGTATGTTTACAGGAATGAGCCCGGCTCGTAATGTCCCGTATTTTGGACCCTTATGTATCATACGTCTTTATGAATTGTTTTGGTGCACACTATTTCATTCGGTAGTGCATTCCTCTGTTCAACTGTTCTGTTTGGGAAACTGAATTTCCTTACATCTTTATTACCCTTATTGAGTAGTTTTCTGCAGTGTCCTCTTAATGTTGCTTCCCCTTAGGTTTGTCTTTTTTTTTTTTTTTTTTTTTTTTTTGATGCATTTATATAATCATGCCTCCTCATTTCCTTCTGTAATGTTGGTATTTTCGTCTTTCTTCATAGCTTAGGCCCCTTAAACTTGGTGCCCATCTTGTAGTGGCCATTTGTACATTTTCAATCTTTTTTTTTTATTATTTATTTATTTTTTTTTTTTGAGATGCGGATTCCAGACTACTGATGTGTACGCCAGAGTAGGTATGATGAATGATGGTATTATCTTTCAGCATGTCCTCATATATATATATATATATATGCCGGTTTGTGAATGCTACCCTCATATTAGCAAGCTGTGTGTACATGTTCTCTACTTTTTCATTTATGTGGTCAGCTGATGATAGTTTGTTATTGATAATCACTCCAAAATCCTTCTTCCATTTTGATGTGTGTAAGGTTGACCTTCCTAACTCATAGTTCCAGTCTGGCCTTTTTTTTTACTTTCACCAAATTTTATTACATGGCATTTGTCCACGGTAAATTCCGTTTGCCATCTATTGTTCCATTCATGAAACTTATTTAACTCCTCTTGTAACTCAGTGCAAGAGTCTGTGTTTGTAATTTCCCTTTGTATTTTTGCATCATCATCAAACGTATTTAGGTAGCTTCCATTTCCATTGTTGCTGTCTGTCATATATACTAAAAACATAAATGGTGCCAGCACCGAGCCCTGTGGAACTCCACTTGTCACTTCTCTCCATGTTGAGTAATTCCCTTAGCACTGTTCTCATTTCCTTTTTACTGAGAAAATCTTGCATCCAGTCGTATAGATTACCTTGGATTCCTCCTTGATGGTACCATAAAAGTCTTGTGTGTGGTACAGTACTTTGTCAAATGCCTTCTTGAAATCCAAATGTATGCTGTCTACCCATCCATCTCTTTTCTGTATTATTTCTGCAACTGTATCATAGTGGCTTAATAGGTTAATAACATGATTTTCCCTTTCTAAAACCAAATTGTCTTTATCATATTGTGTTTTTCCAGGAAATTTATCCAAATTCTTCATATCAGTTTTTCTAATATGCTTGTAACGCTGGTCGGTGATACTGGTCAATAGTTAAGTGGGTTTTTAGAAAAGGGGCACAATGTTTGCTTTCTTCTAAATATCAGGTAGTTTTCCATGTCCTAAGGATTCTCTGAATATTAAATGTAATGGACTGCTTAGCTCTTTTGCACGTCCCTGTAATACCTAACACGAAATCTTGTCAGGGCCATTGGCTTTTCCATTGTCTAATTTCCTCATCTCTTCCTGGACTTCATGTTTCGTTATATGTATATTTGTTCATATGTGTGGGCGTGCTTGTTCGTTTTCATCTTTGGCAAATTCACTTTCTTAGTAAAAACTGATTGGAAATTTTTGCTTAGTACTTCACAAATATCTTCTTCATTGATACAGATTTGCCCCTCATCCATGATAGATTGTATTTTATCTTTGACTTTTGCTTTGCTTTGTATGTAGCTGTAAAACAACTTAGGCTGATAATTACTTTTAATTATAATGTCTTACCCTCAAAGTGCCTTTGAGTTTCTCTCCTTATCATTGTATAATCATTTCTTGCCTGCTTGTAGTTGTTATATGCTCTCTTGTTATTATGTCGTCTGTATCTGATCCACAGCAAATCTCTTTTCTCTTTTACATTTTTACAATCATTTTAAACTAGTTCTTTATCCTTATTTCCGTTTCTTTGTGTGTGTGTGCGCGTGCGTGCGTGCGTGTTTGCGTGTCTTCTGGCCTAACTCTCCTAGCATCTTTGCTTTCCCGCAACATTGTGAATATTCCCTCCGTCTTTTCCTTCATATTCTCAGTACTGAAGAGGGAATCGCCAACAGTTTTTTTTTTTAATTTCTCTGTAGCCATTGAAAGTCATGTGCTGGGCTGTGGCTTGGAGGTGGAAGACATGTCTTGGTGAGGCATTGGTGTGGAGCCAGGGCTGGGCACGGCAGGGTCACAGGTCTGAAGAAGGTATCAGTGGTTGATTGACGAAAGGAACGGTGATTCCGGTGATCGATGATGCGCTGCCTAGAAGTGTGCACTTCACAAGTCCCAGGGGCCCCATCTTCCGGTCACAGTCCGGGTGTTCAAGGTAGTCCAGAACGAACTCTACGTGCTCCCGGAGTGCACTCGGCTTGGGGATGGCTGGAGTAGTGGTTCGCTAGGAGTCTGCATCATCTTTGCTGCCTTCATCGGAATTTTCCAGCTGAGTACTTGTACCTGCAACTGAAGATGCGATCTCGATGTCAAACATAATCCAATACCCAGGATCGCCCTCGTCATCATCTAACCACTCACATACTTCATCCACATCCACCTCATCGCCAGCCGCATGAAGACGCGCATGGAAGTCATCCATGTCGAAACCTAGGAAGTCATGCACCACATGGGCTCCAAGAAACAGACGAGGCCAACCACTTTCCAGAGTCTTGACAGGGACTTCCCTCCATGTACTGGCCCAGTTGTAGATGGCTGACTTGAGGCTGTAGCGGCGAAAGTTTTCCACAGTCCGCTGGCCTCGTTTCCTGTCCCTCCCTGTGCTTGTCCTTGTCCTCGAGAACAACCATCACCTCGTCCAGGAACTTCCGACAGTACAGCCTCTTAGTTCCCATGATCACTCCTTGGTCCGTTGGTTGCACGAGAGCTGTAGTATTAGGTGGCAAAAACAAGCACCTAAAGCAGCCATTCTCAGCCACCAACTCCTTGTCGAATGGATGTGCAGGTGCATTGTCTAGATAAAGGAGAGCCTTTACCTGGTTGTGTGGTATTCCCAGTGTCTTCGTCTGATAATGGATGACCTCCATGACGAAGTGTTGGTGAAACTAGTCTTTGAAGATCTTGGCTGTGAACCAAGCTTTCACAGAATGGTACCAGATGATAGGAAGGACAGCCATCAATCCACAAAGGCACCGAGGCTGCTTTGAACGGCCAACAATAATGGGCTTGAGCTGGTACATGCCGTTAGCATTGGCACAACACAAAGCAAATATCTGTTGCTTGGAGATCTTGCATCCAGGTACATGCTTCTCTGTCTCCTCTACTAGGGTATTCGTGGGCAGTGAGTGATAAAATAGACCAGTTTCGTCAGCATTGTGGACTTCACCGAGAGTGAGGCCCTACCTGTCGATCAAGCCCTTCACCTTCTACCAAAACTCCTCTACTCCCTCCTCATTGGCGTCCAAAGCTTCGTCATGGGCCTTACGGTTGGTTGAGCGCAAAGAGCCACCCTTCAGATGCCTTGAAGTCTGGGGTGTCAAGTAACCTTGCAAACTTTTCAGCAGCAGGCTTCAGCTTCGTACCACACACCAGCAGCACGTTGTCGACGATACCAAATCAGCATGGGGCAGTCAACTTCTGCTAACCTGGGAGGGTATATAATCTTCCTCTGCACGTTGCTTTGGTCTTCGATGCGAAGTCTGCGAAGTCTAGGTGAGTTTATCCTGGGATTTCTTGATATCGAACTAGGTAGAGCAGGCCAGGTTGAATTCTCAGAGGATGCAGGAAGTTGACCATCCAGCGTCCACCTTGTCCAATATCTCCTTCTTCTCCAGAGTCAGAACAACTCGTTTCCTCTTGTCGGGCAGCAGAGCCATCGTCACACACACAAGTAATAGGCAGCAGGGCCTGCGGCAGGTAGGGCACCACCACAAAAGCGAACATGTGGGGAGCCATAGCGACGAGCGTGCAGTCATGATGGTAGGTAGGCGGGAAATGGGGACGATGCAGGGGTGCTCTTGTGGGTGTCGGGGGAAGTAAACACCAAGACACAGCTGCTCGTCACCACGCAGCAAATTCAAAGTAGGGGTGGATATGTCTTTTGTGTGTGTGTGTGTGTCCGAGGACCTGGGTCCAAAACGTCCGGGCGGGACTTGGGTGTCTGGGTCTTACAGGGATTACTGTATAAGTGACAAGGAAAATCGTAAGAAATAGGAAGGAACAGGGCTGACAGAAAAAGAATAAGTGAAGGAAGAAGTGGGCAGCACTACATCAGGTGGACGGATGATGGTTGCCGCCACCATCTGTTAGTGAAACACACACATCTGTTGGAAAATTCTGTACCCATTGAACTTTTTTGCATTTAACGTACACAATCTGTTACTTGGGGCTTATGATACGGACCTACCAGATAATTTCTTTTCTTGCATGTGGGGTGACTCAGCACTTTGGCTAGTCATGAAGAAGTGCTATGACAAGGATGTGAACTAAGCTGCAAAAGGATGAAATTATGGCCAAGTTAGTGTAAAATGGGTATAGTTTTCATTGCTAGTACTAGAATATGCTGTTGTACTAGTCAGGAAGAAGTGGTATGATAAGGATGTGACATTGTGGGTCAAGTTTGTGTAAAGTGGGTATAGATTGCATTTTTAGTACTAGAATATGCTATTGTACTAGCCATGCAGTGTTATTGCAAGGGTGTGATATTTTGTGCCAAGTTAGTGTAAAATGGGTATAGTTTTCATTTTTTGTACTAGAATATGCTGTTCTACAAGCCATGAAGTGCTGTGACTATCTGTCTATTGCCAAACGTCTTAATCCTGGAAGGGGCAGCCACAAACAAATCTCCCTGTTGCCCTGTCTCCTGCCATTTCACTGCCCTCCTCCCAGCTCGCACTCCCCTCTCTCATATACCTCCCCACTCCATCCTTCCATCTCATCTTCGGCCTCCCCCTCCCCATGAGGGGGTGTGAAATTATGGGCCAGGTTACTGTAAAATGGATATAGTTTGTATTTTCAGTACTAGAATGTGCTGTTGTACTGGTCGTGAAGAAGTGCTATGACAGTTGTGAAATTATGGGCCAAGTTATTGTAAAATGGGTACAGTTTATATTTTAAGTAGCTACTAGAATATGCTGTTGTACGTACTGGATTTTTGGTTTAATTTGAATCAACCTTCCCCGAATTGATCCAGTATAGAGAGGGTCTACTGCATTAACCCCTGGGGGTAGGGGGGTTTCAAGAATATTCCCCCAGTATCCCTGTTTGTTGTACGAGGGGACTGAAAGGGTTGGTGGTGGGTTAGTGCCCCACCCCGTAAAAAGAACTAACTAAACAAACGAATAAAGTGCCTCGGACCAGGACGGACCATACATTGACGACTAAATAATGGACAAAGGACATTCTGAGGGTGGGAACTTGGAATATGAGAGGAGTGAATGATGAAGTGAAAGAGAGAGAGATTGTTCAGGTGCTTGAGGATGCAAAAGTGGATATACAGTAATCCCTCCGCTATCCGACGTAATAGAGCCAAAGGTATGTCCGGATAGTGGGCACCAGCCTCCTGGACTGGTACTTATAAGCATGAAATAAATGAAAAGGAACCAAAGAATGAGGAATTAGAAGTGACTGTACCTCAGCCAGAGTACTGACATCACGTTTGTGGCTGCCTTTCTTAGGTTTTGGCAGTGGTGAAAACACTCTTGAAGCACATACAGTAATCCAGTGTTGTGCTGCATTTAATTCTTTGCACTGTGAGTTATAATTGTTTAACACTGCACATTGTTCTTAACTGCACCACTGCAGTTCTAACCGCCAGTTTAAACTGCCAATTTGCACTCCATAGTTGATCCTTTATACTCTTAAGTTCAAATTTCTTAACACTGCACAACACTGTAAATTCCTATGTGGTCTAGAGGCGAGGTATTGCAGTATATTCAATGTTTATTCACAAAAAACGAGCACGTGTGGCTTCCAGTGCGATAAGCATCTATTCACAATCGAAGTTAGGCAGTAACTGTTGATGTCGAAGAAACGGAGTTGCCAGATCGCAACAGCCACACTACCAATCTCCTCAACTTTCATTACCAAATTTAACTTTTCATCACCAAATTCGTAAAGCTAGCATTTATTCTTCACTAATTATGTACTGTATACAAGTGGAACTACATGTAATCACTCTCCTTATAATTAACAGCATGTTGATTATTTTCATGCTATGTAGGCTAGCAGATTAATCAGAGAGAGCAAACAACCCACCATCTCCATCCTGTGTATCCTCGTACATGTGAAAAATCCGTTTGGTAATGCATTATTCTTATTCATTACCAAACAAATTTTTCATTACCAAATTGGCCCACATTTGGTGAAGGGGCCATGGTGTAATGGTGCTGTTTGGCGCTGCACGGCAATTTCAAATTACTGGTGGGAAAAATTCGGATCCCCCCCCCCGGTTCCGATGGTCCAGGCACACAATGTCCAGTAAGTGGGGATGTCCGGAAAGTGGGCGTCTGGAAAGTACAGGGATTACTGTTTGTGGATTGACTGAAACTAAATGGAGAGGTGAAAGGGTGAGAGCATGGGAATATGGTTTAGGTATATGTGTGGGAGTTACATGAGAATGAGAGGGCAAGAGGGGGAGTATGTCAGATGATAAGCAAAAAGTGGGAGGAGAATATAAGAGAGTATGGAACAGTGGGTGCAAGGATTGTATGGGTGAGGATGAAAGTAGGTATACAAGCGTGGGCGATTGTATGTGTGTATGCATCGACAGAGGACCGAGTGGCAAGAGCGAAAGATGAGTTTTGGGCGAGAGTAGAAGCATGTATGGACAAATTTGAGAGGAGTGAGAGACTGCTTTTGATTGGAGACATGAATGGCAAAGTTGGGAATGTACGAGTGGATTGAGTGTTTGGTCAGTGGGGTGTGCCAGCTGAAGTAGATGGGAATGTTAGTGCTTTGGTGGACATCTGTGCTGTTAAGGGGTTGGCAATAGCCAACACCTACTGTCGGCATAAGATGATCCACCTGTACACATGGAGAGTAATGAGGAGGATGGATGGTGAACTTGTTGAACAAGAGGCAATGATAGACTACGTGTGTGTGGATGAGCGAATGAGAAGACAAGGGTTGGATGCAAGAGTGTGGAGAGGGTGGGGGAATGGAGTCTTGGACCTTCACTTAGTGATGGCCAAGGTAAAGCTGCAAAGAAAGTGGTTGAGAAGACGAAGGGGAAGACAGGAGGAAACAGTGCCTGTGAGAAGAGTGGAGAATTTGCAAGACAGTGAGAAAATGGCAGATTATAAGAGCATAGTGGAAGAAAGATTGGGAAGGTATGAGCTAGAGCAGATGGAAGGGGTGGAAGATGTATGTAAGATATTCACGGAAGAGATAGGCGCAGCGTGTGAGGTGGTTTGTGGAGTGAGGAGGAGATGCAAGGGTGTGCAAGGGACAGCATGGTGGAATGATGAGGTGAAACGAGCTGTGGAACAAAAGAAGAAGGCATATAGTGATTGGTTTGCGAGTAGAAGTAGGGGAGAAGATGAGAGAGAGAAGAGAGAGGTATATGTGAGCAGGAGAAGGGAGGTGAATAGACTGGTGAAGGAGAGTAAGAAGAAAGTGGATGAAGAGTTTGGGAGGAATCTGAGTGTGAAATGGAGGGAGAGTAAGAAATTGTTTTGGAAGGAGGTAAAGAAAGTAAGGCAGTGTGAAAGGGGATATAGTAGGGGAGTGAAAGTTAGGAATAATAGATTGTTGGTGGAGAAGAGAGAGAAATTGAGGAGATGGAAGGAGCACTTTAAGGTTTTGTTGAATGTAGAGAGTGAGAGCAGTGCGAGTATAAGTGGTTGGGGAATGGCTGGGAGAAGAAGCGATGAGAGGAGGGAGGAAGAAATCAGTAGGGCAGAAGTAGTGGAAGCAATGAAAAAGATTAAGTTGGGAAAGGCCCCAGGAATTGATGGAGTGTGTGGTGAAATGCTGAGGTATGGGGGTGAGATTGTTGTGGAGTGGATATGGAAGTTGTGTAGGTTGGCTTGGGAAGAGAGAAGGGTTCCAGAGGACTGGAAATCAGGTACAGTGGGCTCGCACAGTGCGCGTCACCGCAGTGCACGATTCGCCTTGTGCATGAGTGACCAAAAATCATAACCAAAAACCCTTTAATGCATGAGTTTACTGCACAGAACACGAGGCAGAGACAAGGAGTGGCTCAAAAATGCCATTTTCTACTAGTGCGCGACCACCCTTCACAGAGCGCGTCACGTGTCGTCATGTTGATGCGCCAGACAGAGTCAAGTTGAGCAGCCTAGCATGATGGAAGGCAGGACTGAGCTGTGTATGTCAAACATTAGCAAGATCCTTGCTGCCGTGGATAAGCTTGAGGAAGAGGTGAAGGAACAGGAAGTGAGCAACCTAAGAACGGAGCAACTTCTGGTTGGTATCGACAAACTCTTCCGTTTCTACACAGACAGGCACAGGGAAGAAATAAACAGGAGAAGACAGACGCTCATAACAAGCTACACACAGCGGGCTCAAGTTGGTGAAATAGCGGAACTATCGACATCGTCTGCTCCTGTTCCTGTTGAGGATGAAGAGGTTGCAGTGTCAGAAGTGTCAGCATTGAACTTTGAAGGGTTTATGGCCGAAGTGAGTGACTTTGATGCTCCTGGGGAAGGTGATCAAGAGGAGTCTGCGGAGGGAAGTGTTGGTGCGGTGGGGAGTGCGGCGCTGTAAGTGTTGCCGCGCCTCGGAACCCCTGTTATTTAAGGTCATCAGGCCTGTTGTCTACTGTTGTTAAGGTGACTACCCATATTTTTGTTATTGTAGCTATAGTTTTAGTACAATGTCTGAAACATATGACCTTTATTATGTCTCTAAGGGCCAAAAAATGTCCAGGTATGAGGGGGTACTGCCCATATGTAAGTATTCCCATAAGATTATGTATTCCTAGTACGCGAATTCCCAGTGCGCGAGCTCGTGCACCGCCCGATCTCTCGCGCACTGTGCGAGCCCACTGTATAATTGTTCCTTTATACAAAAGGAAAGGAGAGAGAGAAGTACGTGGTAACCATACGGGTATTTGCCTTCTTAGTGTGGCTGGTAAAATATGTGGTAGAATACTCATTGATAGGGTTAGGCACATGACAGAGGAGCTAGTTGGAGAAGAACAAGGGGGATTTAGGAAGGGAAAAGGGTGTGTTGATCAGATATTTGTTCTAAGATGTTTAGTGGAGAAGTATCTAGAGAAGGGAAAGAAAGTGTATGCTGCCTTCATGGGCTTGGAGAAAGCTTATGACAGAATAGATAGGCAAGGTATGTGGAAGGTATTAAGAATATATGGAGTGGAGGGGAAATTGTTGAATGCTGTGAAGAGTATGTACGAAGGAGCTAGGGCTGCAGTGCGAGTGGATGGTGAGCTGAGTGAGTTCTTTGATCTCAGTGTGGGACTGAAACAGGGTTGTGTGATGTCTCCATGGCTGTTTAATATATAAATGGATGGGGTTGTAAAGGAGGTGCAAGGTAGGGCAGTGGATGTGGGGATGGCTCTAATGAATGAGGATGAGATTTGGAAGATTCCAGTGTTGCTGTTTGCTGATGATACAGTATTGTTGAGTGAAGATGAATGGGAATTGCAAGGTTTGGTGAATGAATATGGGACAGTGTGTAGGAGGAGGAAGCTGAAAGTTAATGTAAACAAAAGTAAAGTTATGGTGTTTGAGAGGATTGAAGTCACAGAATGGACAGTTAGGTTGGATGGTGAGGATATGGAGAATGCGAGTGCATTCAAGTACTTGGGTAGTGTGATGAGTAAGGATGGAACTTTGGGGGAAGAAGTGCGTGAAAGGGTACAGCAGGGAAGGAAGGTTGTTGGTTCACTGAAAGCAGTGATGAGGAATAGGGAGGTGAGTATGGAAGTTAAGAAGTCTCTGCATGATAGGATTGTGATCCCTACCCTGACGTATGGAAGCGAGGCGTGGACCTTGCAAGAAGGGAACAAGTCAAGAGTGAGAGCAGTGGAAATGAGTTACTTGAGACGAGCATGTGGAGTGACATGGAGGGACAGGTTGACGAATGAAGAAGTGAAGGAACGTTGTGGGGTGGATGTGGATGTGGTTGAGAAGATTAGGAGAAATACACTGAGGTGGTCTGGACATGTGGAGAGAATGGAGAATGAAAGACTGACTAAGAGGGTGCATGTAGGTGAGGTGGAGGGAGGGAGAGGGAGGGGTAGACCGAGGATGAGGTGGAGGGATGGAGTTGAGAGGTATATGAGGGAGGGGGGGGTGAGTTGGGGGGAGGGTAGTCAAATGGTGGGTGACGGAGCGACTTGGAGGCGTTTTGTCTGCGGCCATCCTTTGCGGGATTAGGGTGTTGGGCTATAGATAGATAGATAGATATTTTACAGTGACATGTACAGGTATTTGATTTGAATGGCGGCTGTAATTTTTCAGTTCTATATAGCCCGAATGTGTTTATGGACAGAAAGCAAGCTACCCTAGACGTGTTTCCAAGCTGAAAGCCCCTCTTGCGCTGTCAAAAATAGCAAGTTTTGTTTGTCATTAGTTTGTATCATATATAAAGGCTCCAGCATGCTTGCATTCGTCAGGCTTGGTCACGTAATGGCAGATGTTCTCAGTGCTCAGTCTCTAGCAACCTCTCTATTCAGTCCCTTATTCCTGAGGTCACACTCTCTCCACAGGTCTTCATCTCTGGCAGCCTTCCTGCTCAGTGCTTTATCCCTGGGTCACACACTCCACCCTGCTCAGTCTCTGACAGCCTCTTTATTCAGTCCCTTATCCAAAGGTTGTACATTGTATGTTATATACGGTAACATTGTGAGTGAAATAGACATTGAGTGTAGATGCCAAGTGTGTGCATTGTGTATCCTTTTAGTTAGAAATTCAAGTGCATCAGTTCTGATTTGATAGTGTTAGGAGAAATACATTGACGTGGTTTGGCCATGTGGAGAGATGGAGATTGAACGAGTAACTATGAGAGTGTTTGTGAGTGAGTTGGAGGGAGGGACCAAGGAAGAGATAGAGAGAAGTAGAGAGGTAAGTGAGATAGAGGGTGTAAGTTGGGATGGGGGCAGGAAGATGACAGGGGACAGTTTCATTTTCATTTTTGAAGGCTCCAACATGCTTGCATGCATCGGCCTTGGTCACCTAATGGCAGCGTTCCATGCTGCTCGATCTCTGGCAACTTCCCTATTTAGTCCGTTAACCCTGAGGTCAAACTCACTGACCTCGTCCCAGGTCTTTTTCGGTCCACCTCCCACTATCCTACCCCGAACATTAACACTTGTCACATTCTGCACCCAGTTATCATCCCCCATCCTCTCCATATCCCCAAACCATCTCAATCTAAGTCTTCTCGTCACAACACCAATACACCTTAGTCCCATCCTACCTCTTAACTCTTCTATCATAAACCTAATCCCCACAGGCCTTGCACTAAAGGATGCAGTGCACGTTCACCTAATCATTACCATATCTGTACCTTTGAGTCTGTGAATATACTCTTCTTTACTGTCCAGGTCTCGCTACCATACAGCATTACACTCCTAATACATGCTGCATACAAAGGTGCCTTAGCACAGAGGGAGAGCCCTCTCAGTGTCAGGAGAGGCAACAGCTCCCTGAACTTCCTCCAACCACTCCTCACTCTAGCCACAGAGCTAGCTCTTGCCTGACCTCCAGCACATGACATGTCTCCCAAATAACAAATTTCTTCCAAACACTCAAGAGACTCAACAGCAAGTTCAATCATTTCACGCCTGGCAATATCCACATGCTCACCCCTACACATCACACACATGAAATCAGCATTATCTCACTCTCTGCCTCTAATACTGCTACATCTCTTATGCACCCACTTACCGCAAACACTGCACAAGATGGAATTACTTCCCACGCCCTTGTGACAAATCGCACATGGCCACTCTCCATCATCTTTGACAGTACCACCCCCATCCTTAGATGCCATCACTTGTTTTATCTGCATTTACTCTTAAGCGGGCCATACACGCACAGGCAAGCCCGTCCGGTGGCCGGAAGAGGCTGGCCCGTTCAGGCAAACCTGGGAGTGTGTGGGTAGGGAACAGGCACCTGCGCAGGCAGCCTCAGCGGTCGTCCTGGGATCTGTCGCGGTTAGATTTTCGTGGTCAGGCTCTGGTCAGGTTCAGGCAAACTGAGCATGTGTGGGGTACCACAGGCCATCAGGCATCAGTCTTGTGTCAGTTGTGCGGGAGAATTTTAAATCCTTGTACAAGCAATTTGTGGCAATAAACCTCAGTGTGGTTGTCAGTCTTTCATGCGGTGAAATAGCACTCCTTATACAAGTACAGTATCCTTCTAAATTATTGGAGAAACCAGTGACAACAGCTGTAGGTTGGAATCCTCGCCCATCCACAAGTAATTAAACCAGTCATTTTTCTCGCACCGCAGTTCTCTCAACAGAGTCAGATGGGACAATTTACTCCTAATCAACCAATCTTTTGCTCATTTGGTCCATTTTTTCCTCCTCTTTCTATTATTTGCAATATAGGCCACGGCAACAGCCCCAATATCATACAGCTCCAGGTCATTTGCGGGCAGCGGAGTGTTCATGGCCACCCTCATGCCACGGCATTTTCTTGCAACCGAGCTGGAGACGTGAGGCCGACTGAATCGTGTGTGGGCATGGCATTGTTCGTTGAGGCCGGCCTCTTCAGGCCACCGGACGGGCTCGCCTCTGCATGTATGGCCTGCTTTAAGCCCATGTGCCCAATACCATCTCTCCACTTCCTAAATCCTTCCTCTGCCTCCCTTTCATTCCCTGCAACCAGCACCAAATCATCAGCATACAACATCTCCCACTTGAGCCCATTTCTGAAGTCACTTGAGAGGGCCTCAAGTACCATGGTAAACAACAATGGGCTCAAGACTGACCCCTGATGCACACCAGCATTCACGGAAAACTCATCATTCAAATCTTCATTCACCCTTACGTGGGTGTGAGCACCCACATACATGGCCATAACGACCCTAACCAGCCACTCCTCAATCCCAAGCTTTCTCATTGCCCACCTAACCACCTTTCTAAGGACTCTGTCAGAGGCCTTCTCCAAATCAACAAAAACAAAGTACAGTTCCCTTTTCTTTCCTATATATTTCTCCTGAAGCTGTCGAACAATGAATATGGCATCATTGGTCTCTTTGCCTGGCATAAACCCAAACTGCATCTCATCAATATTCACTCTTTCTCTAATCATACCTTCCAGAACTCACAGTATTACCTTCATTATGTGGTCTGAAAGCTTTATGCATTATGACCATCCCTTATGGGATTGAGGCGTTTGGCTGTAGATAGGTAAGTAGGTATAGATAGGTAGATATAGTCCTGATCTAGCCCAAACCAAAAAGCATGTTAGTAGCAGTTTTATATATGAGGCATTTAGAGGCAGGTTGTATACTCTTTTTATTCAATCTTGGCCTTAAAATGCTCTTTCCATTGTGAATCCCGAATTGAAACTAGATTGACTGTAGAATATGATGCTTGTCACGAGGAAGTGCTGTGGAAAGGATGTAGAGCCACAGTACTGCCATGTTCTGTCACTGGACGTGAATTTACCTGCAAAAGGTGAAGGAAGCTCCCTAACACCTTGTCCCAATCGATTTATTTTGCGACTACACCTTTACTGGGCTATCGTTACTCCAATCCTTGCAGTATCGCCCAACACCTTTTTCAAAGTCTTTTATTTTGCTTTTCACACCTTAGTCATGTTACATAAATCCTTCTGATATCCCGTGACACCTTTTCCTAAGCGATTTATCTTGCTTACACCACACTCTCCTGTTCAGTTACATAAATCCTTGCAGTATCGCGAAACACCTTTCCTAAGCGATTTATTTTGCGTGTTGCACCTTACTCTCTGTTCTGTGTTACCTGAATCGTTCTGACATTGCCTAACACATTTTCTTAAAGCGAATTTTATTGCTTATTACACCTTGCTGCCCTGTTCTGAATTATTCAAATATTCAGTATTGCCTAACACCTTTTCCCAAGCGATTTATTTTGTCTTTTACACATAACTGCCCTGTTGTTACCTAAATCTGTCAAATATTGCCATACTCTGCATAGATAATGTACAGAAGGATATTAATAAGACATGTCCAAAAATACTCACTAATCGCTAAATTCAAGGTGCTAGGGAGCGTCCTTACATGACGAGGATACTTATATTTTTTTAATACAATATAGATTGCATGCATAACAGGAATACAGTAAGGGAATCGAATCAGAAATAAATCGCAAAGGAATAGGTGCTTGTAGCCTTCGTAACCGCACGAGAATAACCGTCCAGTTATACAATATGCTTAACATAAGTACTAGTAGATTTATTTTAGTCTATCCATCATTGTTTATGTTCACGTGTGTTTATTTTTGTCGTATCAGTAGCGTAATGGCGTAGTTCCGTTATGAAATTAAAGATGAGGGTAATATATTTGTTGCCCCTATAATTACTTATCCAGACAGTTTTCTGTAATATGGCGGCATATGATTCGACTTTTAATCCAACAAAGTGGATGTGGCTCAGTAATTCAGATTTTTTTTTTTTTTTTTGAGATAGTGTAATCGGAAAATTTTCAGAAATTTTCAAAACGTTTGTGTACCTTGAATACGGTTCGTGTTGTAGTTAATGGCAGTAACGTTAAAATAGTTACGTAATCAAATAAATACTTTTCGACGTCTGTAGATAAATTATTTTCTGCAATTTTTTAGCGGATTGAATAATATAATATAATTCCTACAACTTCAGTGGAAAATTTTCTTAAACGTACGGTATTTCAGGACCCGTTCATACGACGCCATTTTGTCGAGTCAGTTTCTTAATGGGGTGGGTGAGTTGGATGAGGGACAGAGAAAATTGGAAATATTCCCGCTGGTAAGTACGATTTTTATATTTTGCTTAAATGTGGAAAATTTTGATGATTTGGGGAATTTATGAAGGTGGAGAAAATAGGGAAAGAATGAGAGAGGAGGGAGGAAAGAGGTGGATTGGAGTGGTGATGATGCTGGTTATGACGAAGACATCGAGCTTTGTTTTTCCTTGTAATTTTTGTTGTTGTTGCACACGTGTTTGATTTATTTAACGTATTTTGATCGTTTTTGGAACTGTATTTAATCGTAATTGACTCCTGTCACCTATAGGGATGTGAAGTCAGTTTCGAAGTAAAATCACTTAAGATCGAAAGTAGTTGCCAAAGTCAGATTCAGAATTAAAAAAAAAAAAAAAAAAAAAAAAAAGTCAGGTTGGGAATAAAATCAAGGGAATTTATTGAAAAAATATTGCCTGACGTCAGATAGGGAATAAAAAAAAAAAAAATGCCTGAAAGCAGATAGGGAATATAAATAAAAGTTATTTCTGTGATAGGTGGGGGACGCTTACCATCCACTCACTCAATGTAGTGCTGCTATGGGTGTCTGCCTTTTCCACTCTCCCTTCCTTCCTATGCCGTCTTTCCTTCATTCTTTCCTCTTCCTTCTGCCTACACGCCCTCTTCTGTCATTCATTCCTTCATTCTTTCCTGTTTCTTCTGCCTGTGGGTGACTACAATGAGTGACAAGCCATATGGTTTCGTGTATACCAGGAAGCCATTTACTATAGTGGGTAACCATTTAACGCCTGGTGGTTTAGTGGGTAATTAAGGGGCTCCAATCGGATTGAGTCTGTGTAGGTTTATATTCAAGGGGTGGTTGGGGTTTATTGCTCATATTATGCCACAGGGATGAGTGAGGCTGGTCGCTCATCTTAAATGTCAGGACCAACATGCCTAACTCCAACATAGGATTTTTTTTTTTTTACTAGATTAGAGTGAACAGACTATAGATGTTGAGACTCTCCTCAGCACCCTACTAATCTAAAACTGATTCCAGAGTGGAGTCGTCCCAGCCCCCAGTGACCTCAAAGCCCTCCCAAGCCAATTAATCCATAGTGGTGAAGCTCGTATCAGGTCGCAGTACAGTGGTGGCTTCGTTTTATGTCGATGGATAGGGGAGAATTATCAAGGTTAGTTCTGTATGTGTGTTCTGGCCTAACTCTTGTGGCTTCTTGTCTCTCCTTCCACATTGTGAATATTCCTTCCGTCTTTTCCTTTATCCTCAATACTGAAGAGGATATAGCTTACAATTTTATTTTTATTCTCAGTGGCCATTGAAAGTCTCTTATTTCCTTCTTCATTCTTGCCAGCGCCTCACATTCTAACGTACATCTATCTATATAGCCAGATGCCATGATTGGTTAATGGGTGGGGGCTTGTCTTTTGAGTTGTTTTGCGGGGAGGGGCACTAACCCTCCGCCAACCCAATTGTTGACAGGTAGGGAACACACATCATGGGGTGGTTAAATGGTTACCACCCAGCATTGTAAATGGTTTCCTGGCATACAGGAAACCATTAGGCTTGTCACGCAATGCAAAGCCACCTTTAAAGGAAAGAAGGGTAATAAAAAGTGACAGGAAAAATCACAAGAAATAGGAAGGAGGGCAGACACAGAAAAAGGTGAAGGAAGGAGTAGGCATCACTACATCAAGTGAGTGGGTGATGATAAGAAATGGGAAGAGGAGGACTGACACAGAAAAAGAATGATAAAGGTGAAGGAATTACTGGGCAGCACTACATCAAGTGGATGGATGATGGTCGCCACCACCATCTGTTAATTGTGAAAAAACCACACAGACCTATTGGACAACTCTTTACCCATTGAACTTTTTTGCATTTAACGTACAGTGTCATGGTACTTCAGGCTTATGATACAGGCCTATGAGATCATTTCTTGTTGTGGGGTGACTCAACACTGGCTTGTCATGAAGTTCTCTGACAAAGATGTGCAATAAGCTGCAAAAGAATGAAATTATGGGCCAGGTTAGTGTACAATGGGTAGTTTTCATTGCTAATACTAGAATATGCTACTGTACTAGTCATGAAGTATGACATGGATTTGAAATTATGGGCAGGTTGTGTAAAATCGGTACAGTACAGTATATGGTAGTTTTCATGGCTTGTACTAGAATATGCTGTTGTACTAGTCATGAAGAAGTGGTATGACAAGGATCTGAAATTATGGGTCAGGTTGGTGTAAAATGGGTATAGATTGCATTTTTAGCACTAGAATATGCTATTGTACTAGTCATAAAGTGCTATTGCAAGAGTGTGAAATTTTGGGCCAAGTTAGTGTAAAATGGGTATTGTTTTCATTTTAGTACTAGAATCTGCTGTTGTACTATAGTTGCGGCACACGACTCCAAGGTTGTTCTTATCGTGCCCTGGCAACCTACCTTTCAAAAGTGCATCTGATTTTGTGTATGAGACGCATGTGAGTGGTGTATAATATCTATCTATCTATATCTATCTATCTATATCTATCTATTGCCAGATGCCTCAATCCCATTCGTGGTGGCCACAAACAAATCTCCACGTCACCCTGTCCCCCGCCATTTCACTGCCCCGCTGCCAACTCACACCCCCCTCTCTCATAATATGTTTGTGTATAATAATATTCGGGTATAATAGATTCATGCATAATACAGTAATATGATTCCTGTATGATATGAAATCAGACGCACTTTTGAATGGCAGGTTGCTTGGTACGGTAATGACAGCCTCAGTCATGCGCCACGACTGTAGTCACGTAGTGCTATGACTATTTATCTGCCTATTGCCAGATGCCTTAATCCTGTAAGGGGTTGCCACAAACAAATCTCCATATCACCCTGTCCCCTGCAATTTCGCTGCCCTCCTCCCAGCTCTCACTCCCCTCTCTCGTTATAACTCTCTGCTCCATCTCATCCTCCACCTCCTGCTCCCCATGAGGGAGTGTCAAATTATGAGCCCAATTAGTGTTAAATGGATACAATTTATATTTTCAGTACTAGAATATGCTATTGCACTAGTGAATGAGTGCTACGACAAGAGTGTGAAATTATTGGCCAAGTTAGTGTAAAATGGGTACAGTTTATATTTTTAAATAGCCACTAGAATATTCTGTTGTACTTACTGGATTATCGGCTTTATTGACTCAGGCCCCCCCCCCCCCCCCATTGATCCAGGATAGAGGCGGTCTACTGAATTAGCCATGATCTTTTCAACGGATGGTGTTTTACAATGACCGGTATTTGTGTTTTGATTGGCGGCTGTAAGTTTTCCATTCTGTATAGCCCGACTGTGTTTATGGGCTTGATCCATC
Organism: Coenobita brevimanus; assembly: GCF_032717465.1. Classification (NCBI taxonomy): domain Eukaryota; kingdom Metazoa; phylum Arthropoda; class Malacostraca; order Decapoda; family Coenobitidae; genus Coenobita; species Coenobita brevimanus. The sequence continues at coordinate 37,305,909 of NC_137015.1, forward strand.
AAAAATAGCGAGTTTCTTTGTCAGTAGTTTGTTTCGAAAGGCTCCAACATGCTTGCATGCGTCAGGCTTGGTCTTATAATGGCAGATGTCCACAGTGATCAGTCTCTAACAGCCTCCCTATTCATTTCCGTATCCCTGAGGTCACACTCTCTCCACAGTGCTTCATCTCTGGCAGCCTCCCTGTTTAGTGCCTTATCCCTGGGTCGGTCACACTTTCCACACCGCACAGCTTTGACAGCCTCTTTATTAGTCCCTTACCCCAAAGGTTGTACATCGTATATTATATACAGTGACACCATGAGTGAAATAGACACTGAGTGTAGGTGCCATCTGTGTACATTGTGTATCCATGTAGTTAGAAATTAAAATGCATCAGTTGTGATAGTGTTAGGAGAAATACATTGGCATGGTTTGGCCATGTGAAGGGATGGAGAGTGCTCGACTAACTGTGGGAATGTTTGTGAGTGAGGTGGAGGGGGGGACCAAGGATGAAATAGAGAGATGATTTTGAGAGGTATATGAGTGAGGGTGGTGGAAGTTGGGATGAGGGCAGGAGAATGGGAGGGGACAGTTTTGTTTTTGTTTTCATTTTTGAAGGCTTCTGCACGCTTGCATGCATCGGCCTTGGTCACCTAATGGTGGCTCTCCGTGCTGTTCAGTCTCTGGCAGCTTCCCCATTTAGTCCCTTAACCCAGAGGTCAAACTCAGTGACCGCATCCCAGGTCTTTTTCGGTCTACGTCTCTCCACTCTACCCCGAACATTAACACTTTTCACTTTCGGCACCCAATTATCATCCCCCATCCTCTCCGCATGCCCAAACCATCTCAGTCTACCTCTCCTCATCACAACACCAATACACTCCAGTCCCGTCCTACCTCTTAACTCTTCCATCGTAAACCTAGTCCCCATAGGCCTTGCACTCAAGGATGCACTGCACACCCACCTAATCATTGCCATTTCTGTATGTTTGAGCCTGCAAATATCCCCTTACTTTACTACCCAGGTCTCGCTAAAATATAGCATTACGCTTCTAACACATGCTGCATACAATGAGTCCTTAGCATGAATGTCAGGAGAGGTAACAGCTCCCTGAACTTTCTCCAACCACTCCTCACTGTAGCCACAGAGCTAGCTCCTGCCCTGCTTCCAGCACATAACAAAACTCTTCCGCACACTCAAAAGACTCCCCAGCAAGTCCAGTCCTTTCATGTCTGGCAATATCCACATGCTCTCCCCGACACACCACATGCATGAAATCAGCATTATCTTGCAGTCTACCTCCGATACTGCTACATCGCTTATGCACCCACTTATCACAAACTCTGCAAAAGATGGAATTACTTCCCACGCTTTTGTGACAAATCACATATGGCCACTCTCCATCTTCTTTGACAGTACCACCCCCATCCTTAGGTACCATCACTTTTGTTTTTATCTGCATTTACTCTTAAGCCCTTGTGCCCAATAACATCTCTCCACTTCCTAAATCTTTTCTCTGCCTCCCTTTCATTCTCTGCAACCAACACCAAATCATCAGTATACAACACCTCCCACCGAAGTCCATTTCTGAAGTCGCTCGAGAGAGCTTCAAGTACCATGATAAACGACAAGGGTCTCAAAACTGACCCCTGATGCAAGCCAACATTCACGGAAACCTCATCGCTCAAATCTCCATTCACCCTTACATGGGTGTGAGCACCCACATACATGGCCATAACGACCCTAACCAGTCACACCTCGATCCCAGGCTTTCTCATTGCCCACCTCACCACCTCTCAAAGGACTCTGTCAAACACCTTCTCCAAATCAACAAAAACAAAGTACCCTTTCATATATATTTTTCCAGAAGCTGTTGACAGTGAATATGGCATCAGTGGTCCCTTTGTCTGGCTTAAACCCAAACTGCATCTTATCAATATTCCCTCTAATCATACCTTCCAGAACTCTCTCCATTACCTTCATAATCTGGTCTAAAAGCTTTACGTGCCACCTCTTACGGGATTAAGGCGTTTGGCTATATAGTAGCTATAGATAGATAGGTAGATATAGTCCTGATCTAGCCCAAACTAAAAAGCATGTTAATAGCAGTTGTATATATGAGGCATTTAGAGGACAAGCCACAGTCACCAGAAGTAAGTTTTGGGAGAATTGCACTTTAAGTTTAGTTGTGTGTGAGTGCAGATGTGAGCTTAATGTAACATTAAACTCTTAATTATCCATAGTAATTCAGCCAAGCCCTACACTGAATAAAGCAAAATGGCAGTTATTACATAGTACCCCCCTCCCCTCCCCATTGGCTCAACACTCGGCGTTGAGCGAATATTATGGTACTATCCACCACGACCCTCCATCCTAAAAACTTTACCATGAGTAAAAGATGAAAACTAAGCATAAATGCAATATAATAATGACACAGTACAGTAATACAGTGCTGGTTAGTTACCACTTACGAGCTGGTTGATACACCCCAATGCCAGATATTGCATAAAACCGCTGATTATGTCCCATTTAGGTGCCAGCTATTGGCTTAATGGAGCCGAGCCAGCATCGCCAGATATTCCGACGCCAGATAGCTATATTTTGTTCATTTAGGGATTATTTTCTTTATTTTTTGTTCATTTAGGGATTATTGTCATTATTTTTTGTTCATTTTTGGGTTATTTTCTTTACTCTTCATTCATTTTTGGACTTTTTGTTCATTTTTGGATTATTTTCTTTACTCTTCATTCATTTTTGGATTTTTTCTTTATTTTTCATTCATTTTTGGATTAGAGAAAAATTGCAGTAATCCGTAGTTGTAGTGGATGTTGGAGTGGCCCTGGTGAGAGAGGGTAGTGTTTGGAAACTCCCTGTACTGTTGTTTGCAGATGATACTGTGTTGTTGAGTGAAGACAAAGGGGAGCTGCAGGGCTTTGTGGATGAGTTTGGAAGTGTGTGTAAGAAACGGAATCTAAAGGTGAATGTAGGGAAGAGTAAAGTGATGGTCTTTGAGAGAGGTGAAGTCAGTGAATGTTCAGTGAGGTTGGATGGTGAGGAGTTGGAAAAGTACTTGGGTAGTGTGATGAGTAAGGATGGAGGTTTGGAGGGTGAAGTGCTTGAAAGGGTACAGCAGGGAAGAAAGGTTGCTGGTTCCTTGAAAGCAGTGATAAGAAACTGGGAAGTGAGCATGGAAGTGAAAAAGTTACTACATGACAGTATTGTGATATCAACTCTAATGTATGGAAGTGAAGCTTGGACGTTGTTGGAAGGACACAAGTCAAGAGTGAGAGCAGTGGAAATGAGTTTATTTAAGAGGAGCCTGTGAAGTCACATGGAGAGAGAGGCTGACAAATGAGGATATAAAGGAACGTTGTGGTGTGGATGTGGATGTGATAGGAAGCATTAGGAGGAATACACTGAGGTGGTTTGGCCATGTGGAGAGGATGGAGGGTGAAAGACTGACGAAGAGAGCGTATGTGAGTGAGAGGGAGGGGGAGGCCGAGGATGAGGTGGAGGGATGGGGTGGAGAGGTATATGAGAGAGGGGGGTGTGAGTTGGGAGCAGGGCAGTGAAATGGCGAGGGACAGGGCGACGTGGAGGCGATTTGTTTGTGGCCACCCCGAACGGGATTGAGGCCTCTGGCAATAGATAGATAGTAATATCCAGTCCAATGGAATATCTGGTGCTGCTGGCTCGGCTCTATGAAAACATTATCCAGCAAAATTATGCAATATTCAGAACTGAAACGGGATGTAACTGGTGGTTCTATGCAATATCCAGTGTTGAGGCGTATCAACCAGCTCACATGCGGTAGTCAACTGGCGCCCCAGAAAACCCCAAACACGTGAGCCAATGCCAATGCCCACTACTGTGCCAACCAATCAGAATTTGGTGCAGGAGTGGCTCACCTGGTGTGTTGAGCATATCGCCACACACTCTTTCTCACCTGTGGATGTCGTGTAGTAAAGACGTGTCTGTACACTCCACTCTTCCCACCACACTGTCACAAAACTCTAGTGCTGTGACCAAGTGTGGTGTCATATATTTGTTGTTGTTGCAAAGCTAATGGCCTGTCAGTGTTCATATCCTAGTGGTGTACTGTGAACGTGGAAATACCATTCTGTACTGTATACCAATGTGCTTGGTGCCAACCCCCAGTGCTGTTTCTCCTTCCCATGTGGCACACCTGTTGCCCCAAGGTGCTCATGCTGTACTTGATGCTGGTTGTGTATGGTGGCTGATTTTGTGGCTGTTATGGTGGTGCCATGGCTGCTGCAAGTGCTGCTGGCCTTGTGTTTTGTCCTGGTTGTTGTCTCCATGGTGCCTCCACCACCCACCAAGAGGCATCATATTGGTTTCTCCATGGAGAAGATGGAGCCAGGCTGGCCCATCACAAGGCTGATGGAGCGCTGCAACATGCCCCGGTCCACGGTGCAGGATGTGAAGAACAAGCACTGCATCAAAATGTTCTTCCAAGGTCAACATGGTGACTGTGGGACGGCACCAACGGAGGATGATGGCCAAGCCACGCATTGGTGAACTGGACTGTGCCTGACTGAAGTGGTTTTGACAATGGCTTGGCAGTGGCGTGATTATGCATCCTGTTGTGCTGAAGGCCGCAGCCACCAGGTTTACTGAGCATCTGGGGATCACAGATTTCTAGGTGTTTGAAGGTTGGCTGACTTGGTTCAAACTTGAACATGGGCTGTGCAACAAAATGGCCTGTGGTGAAGTGTTGGAGGCAGACATGGAAGGAATTGATGAGTTTGGCACCAAACATAAAAACCTGATTGATGAAGATGGGTTATGTCTAAATCAGGTTTATAATGCTAATGAAACTGGTCTGTTCTTAGGTCTGTTCTGAGTAACACTTTGGCTGACAGGAAGTCATTACCTGATTGTAAGGCAAGCAGACAGTGCATCTCTGTTTTGTGTTGTGCCAATGCTCATGAAACTGGTTTGTTGTAAGGTCTGTCCTGGTTTTTACCTCAGCTGACGAGAGGAACTCAATTTTGGTTTTAAGGCGAGCAAACAGTGCGTTTGTTTTGTGTTGTGCCAATTCAACAGGTTCCCATCGTCTGAAACCTGTTGTTGTGGGGCACCAAACAGTCATGCTATTTGTGGGGGTTAATGGATCATCTCCCAGGAATTTATTTCCACTCACTGAAAGCTTGGTTGACAGCCAAGATCTTCAAAGATTGGTTCTACAATCATGCTGTGAAGGAGATTATCCGTTATCAAACAGAGTCTTGGCCTTGCCCACCGCCAAGTGCAGGCTCTGCTGCTGTTTGACAACACTCCTGTTCATCCTTCTGAGACGGAGTTGGTTGGAGATGGAGGTGGTATTAGGATCATGTTCTTGCCCCCTAACTCAACCTCCATTGTGCAACCCATGGGCCAGGGTATTATGGGAGCAACAAAGTGGCTGTACCAGAAGAGGTTTATGGAAGACATGATGGTTGTGCTGGAGGAGGAGGCAGCCCAAGGCATGGACAGTAGAGGGGAGAGGACCTTGGCAACCTCAAGTGGTATTCCCTCAAGTCTACAATCTACTACTGGGCACAGGCTTGGAGGGAACTCTGCACTCACACTTAAGCATGGTTGGAACAAGCTGTTTAAGGGTGAAGAGACCAATGCTGACCGTAGTGACTTTGAAGACAGTACTTTTTGTCTGGTGTATGGAAACAGCATCAGAACAGGTGACTGAGAACACGATCCACAACTGGCTGGAAGTGGACAAGGGAAACCCCAGGCACCAGACTCTTTCCAACAGGGAAATTGTGGAGTCTGTGACTCCAGGGAGCCAGAGCATGAAGTGGAGGAAGACGATGATGAAGACGAAGTGTCAGAGATCCCGAGGGTGCTGCAGGTTTGTGATGCAGTGGACGTCCTTCTGGACTACTGTGAGCATCGTAATCAGCAGGCCATCTTTGCCGATGCCACAGCCACATACCAACAGGCTTGTGAGAATGTGATATAGCTGCAGTCGAGAAGGATACCCAGGCAGGCCCCCATCACGTCCTGTTTCCGTCCCTTGACACCTAACACTCTGTAGATAGACCTCCTTGCAACGTCCCCTGTAGCCCCGGCCCTCATCCTCCTCATACTGGCCTCTGTCACCCCAGTCCACTACTTCCTCACATTGATGTTGTTTACTGCAGCCAGGCACCACCACAGCCATTTCTTCACCCCAGCCAGAGGCCTCACTGGAGCTCCAGCTGACATCCTCTGCCACTGCATGTCCACCACCACTAAGTTTTTAGGATACAGGGTTGAGATGGATCGTACCACAACATCCGGCTCAATGCTCAATGTTGAGCTGATGGTGATGGGGATCCCATGCAATATCCAATGTTTGGCTGTATTTAGCGTAAGGCCTGGCTGAATTACAACGCATGATTGACAGTTTACTGTATTACTACTACTACTGCTACTACTACTACTACTGTTATGATAATTATTGTACTGTATTCGTTTTTGGATTTTTTTGTTATTTTTTCTTCATGTATGTCAGTTTGGTGTGCGTTTATACTGCGTACATTGATGATGCGTTCACGGCTAAAAGACCAGTTTGACTAGTAACCAAGAAGACTCATTTGACTAGTAACCAGGGAGACGCATTTGACTAGTAACCAAGGATACTCTGATTAAAAACAAAGGAGACTCAGTTTGACTAGCAACCAAGGAGACAGTTTTACTAATAACCAAAAAGACTATTTTATTAGTAAGCAAGGAGTCTTATCTGACTATTAACCAAGTATACAATTTGACAAGTAACCAAGGAGACTCGTTTGACTAACAACCAAGGAAACTCACTGGACTAGTAACCAAGGAGGCTCAGTAACCCACAAAAAACTGTCTAGGATTTATTTTACTACTATACATAATTTTTTCAGGGGTTGTAGTTTGGAGGAAGGGTAGCTAGATGGTGGAGGACGAGGTGATACGGAGACGTCAGTAACTGAATAGGGAGGCTGCCAGAGATCAAACAGCATGGAGAGCCGCCATTAGGTGACCAAGGTTGACGCATGGAAGTGTGTTGAAGCCTTTATAAACCATACAAATATTAAAAGAACCAAAGAGATACTGCCAGAGATCAAGCAGCGTGGAGAGCCTTCATAAACGATACAAATGAGTGATGCTTCCCTTGTATACAGTGTTATTGTTTGTTTATGATGTTCGATAGATGAATTGATAGAAGACAGATGGAGTGATTACTAGGTAGATAGGTGAATAGACAAAGAAAACTTGCTGTATAAGAGAGTTCCTTAACTTGATATCGTTTGCTAAAATCAGGTTATTTTTTCAGTTTTTTGTTGTACTCCAGTTGTCTAATGGAACAGACTCATCAACCACAGGCAAGAAGCACTCTTTCAAGGCCATCCTGTGTGTTGACGTTAGGAGGAAATTGTCAGCACTGCTACTAGTAGCTACTACCACCAGTCTACTACTACTACTGCCACCACTACTACTACTACTACTATGCATCAAAATCGTGAGTTAACTTTCAATAGTTCTTTCACTTTATTTTGGCCAAGAATATTGTCCTTTTGTAGCTATAATTCCCTTCCATAGCACTTCTTTGTGACTAGCATCATATTCTAGTGTTAATGTTGTGCTGTATATCCCTCTGTAGCACTTCTTTCTTCTGTCTGTTTTTCCTTCATTCTTTCCTCTTCCTTCTGCTTATGGGTGACTCTACACTGAGTGACAAGCCAAATGGTTTCCTGTACACCAGGAAACAATTTGCTATGCTGGATGGTAACCATATAACCAAATTTTGGCGCCTGGTGGTTTAGTGGGTAATTACATGGCTCCAATCGGACTGAGCTGGTGAAGGTTTATGTCCAAGGGGTGGTTGGGGTTTATTGCCCACATAATGCCACTCAGGGATGAGTGAGGCTGGTCACTTTCATCTTAAATACCTGGACCAACTTGCCTAGCCCCAGGCTCCTACGTTCCTCATGGGGCAATGTAGGATTGGATGATGAATGAATGATGAAAAAAAAACACTTCTTTGTGACTAGCATTTTCTTTGGCCAAGTTAAAGTATGTCGACAGTTGCTCCACCACGTATGATAGATAGATAGGTGTTAGTTTCTCCTCCAGATGAGTTCCTGTGAGATATTGGTATATATGTTAACAGTTGTTTCACCTTCTAAACAGACTGATAGATAAATGTTGTAGATAGACTGACAGATAGTTGGAGAGAGAGTGATATTAACAGTTGCCTCACCACTATATTGAGTTTCTGTGATAGATAGATGGATAGATAGACAGGTGATAGATACAGTTGTGATAAATAGTGATGGATAGTTGTGATGGTGATGATAGTTATATGGTGATAAATTTTTATGGCTAGACAGTTGTGATGATGGTGGTGATAGATAGATAGATGGTGATAGGTAATGATGTAATGATGGATTGACAGTTGTGATGATATAGATAGATGGTGAGAGATAATGATGGATAGACAGTTGTGATGATAGATAGATAGATGGTGAGAGATAATGATGGATAGACAGTTGTGATGATGGTGGTGGTAAATAGATGGTGAGATAAAGATGGATAGATAGTTGTGATAATGGTGATAGATAATGATGGATAGACAGTTGTGTTGATGGTGATGCTAGATAGATGGTGAGAATGATGGATAGACTTGATGATGATAGATAGATGGTGATAAATAATGATGGATAGACAGTTGTGATAATGGTGATGGTAGATAGATAATGAGAGATAATGATGGAGACAGTTGTGATGATGATGATGATAGATAATGATGGATAGACAGTTGTGATGATGGTGGTGGTAAATAGATGGTGAGATAATGGTGGATAGATAGTTGTGATAATGGTGATAGATAATGATGGATAGACTGTTGTGTTGATGGTGATGATTGATGATGAGAATGATGGATAGACTTGATGATGATAGATAGATGGTGATAAATAATGATGGATAGACAGTTGTGATGATGGTGACGGTAGATAGATAGTGAGAGATAATGATGGAGACAGTTGTGATGATGGTGATAGATAATAATGGATAGACAGTTGTGTTGGTGGTGATGATAGATAGATGGTGAGAATGATGGATAGACTTGATGATGGTGATAGATAATGATGGATAGACAGTTGTGATGATGATGATGATGATAGATAGATGGAGAGATAATGATGGATAGACAGTTGTGATGATGATGATGATGATAGATAGATGGAGAGATAATGATGGATAGACAGTTGTGATGTGATGATAGGGAGATAGATGGTGATAGATAAACTAATATAGATAGATTAATAAATAATGACAAACAGTAATATAAATATATAAATATATAATGACAGATAATGACAATGATAATTATAATTTCATAAGTGGAGGAGCAACTTTTTATTATAATTATTATTAGTTATTATTTTATATTATTATTATTATTATTATTGTGATGATGATCATGTACTTTATAACCATTTATTTTTTACAAACCAAATTAATTTCTCCATTAAAAAACTTGTAATAGGCTAAATTCATTATGAATCTCCTTGTTATATATATATATATATATATATATATATATATATATATATATATGCGAGGAAGAAGGAACCAAAGGCCATGAGCCCGCAATAACAGTTCCCTCCAAGAGAGAAACAAAATACAATCTATCTATTGCCAGACGCCATAATCCCGTATGGGGTGGCCATTTGACTCTTGAGTTACTTGTTTTACAGGGAGGGGCACTAACCCTCCACCAACCCACTTGACACGTAGGGAGCACGTATGGTTTGGTTATATGGTTACCACCCAGCATTGTAAATGGTTTCTTGGCTTACAGGAAACCACTTGGCTTGTCAATCAATGTAAAGCCACCTGTAATGGAAATAAAAGCATTAAGTAGTGACAGGAAAGATGGGAGAAATAGGAAGAGAGGAGGGCAGGCATAGAAAAAGAATGATAAAGGCTAAGGAAGAAGTAGGCAGCACTACATCAAGTGAGTGGATGATGGTCGCCACCATCTACCACTACAAAATACAAGAGAGAGCCAAATTCAAGATCCATTCATTTCGAGATGCCTGGACACACTGTGTTTGAAAAACTGGAGATCATAGGCAGCAGAAAATACAGACAGAGGGAGACAGTTCCAGAGTTGACCTGTTGCATAAATGAAGGACTGGGAGTAACGGTTAACTCTTGCATTAGAGAGCTGGACGGAAAAGGGATGAGAGTTTGCTGCTAGACGGGTGCTACGCGTCCATCGTAGAGGTGGAGGAATGCATGCAGACAGTTCAGAGGAGCAGTGACCATTAAACTAGCGACAGAAAAGAGATAAAGATGCAAGAGTGTGGTGAAGAGACAGAGGTTGAAGGGAGTCAGTAAGAGGAGGAGAGTTAGTGAGACGAAAAGCCTTTGACTCCACCCTATTGAGAAGATCTGTATGTGGAGAGCCTTCCCACACATGAGAGTTGTACTCCACACAGGTGAGGATAAAACCCCTGTATAGAGTCAACACTTGCGCAGGGGTAAAGAACGAACGGAGTCAGCTTAGCTCACCCAGTCTCTTGGAAGCAGATTTTACAAGAGATGTAATATGATCTTTCCAAGATAAGTCCTGAGTAAATGAAACCCCAAGCATGTTCAAGGATGATGCAGGATTAAGCTGAATATTATTAAACATTAGTGGGTATGCCTGTGGAAGATTTTGACGGGTTGATAGATGTAAGGACTGAGTCTTTGATGCATTAAAAACAACCATATTATTTTTACCCCAGTGAGAGATACGAGCCAAGTCAGACATTAGGTGTGCCATAGCCTCATCCCTTGTTTGTTAAAGTAACTGCTGAGATGGGCGTTGCGGGAACCGAATGGAAAGGTGAAGGGTGGTCATCAGCGTATGAGTGGATAGGGTTAGATGTACAGCTTAGAAGGTCATTGATGAATAAAAGGAAGAGAGTTGATGATAGGACAGAGCCCCAAGGAACACCACTGTTAATAGATCTAGGAGAAGAACGATGGCCATCTACAACAGCGGCTATAGAACGACCAGAAAGGAAACTAGCGATGAAGGCACAGATAGAAAGATAGGAACTGTAAGAGGGCAGTTTGGAAATTAAAGATTTATGCCAATTTATGCCAGACTCGATCAAAAGCCTTTGAGATGGGGTTACTTGTCATATTAGGATTATGGTCTGTCTATATCCTGCCATTAGACATTAGAATCTCCATGGTACTAGACAGTTCAAACCATTCCTGCAGTCAAATTATAGAATCCCTTTGGTTACTAGTCAGATCAAACCTGTTTCCTGAAGTCATGCTTTACACTCTTACTTGGTTACTAGTCAAATCAAACTTAACTGCATTTGTACTCTAGAATCTCCTTGGTTACTTGTCAGATCAAACTTAACTGCATTAGTACTCCAGAATCTCCTTGGTTACTAATGAAATAAAGTCACTGAGCTGAAAGGGGTCATGTTTTTCCTGACTGAAACAGTTAACTTGCAATGAGAGAGAAAAGAAAAAAAGACAGAGAAGGAGAAAAAAGAGAAACAGAAGGAAAAGAAATAAAGAGAGAAACAGCACCAGGTTATAAAATGCTCATTGAGCTTCTTGCAATAAATGTAGGAAAGTTATTCATTTTTCAACCTATTATTATGCATTTTCTGTACACTTATTATTTTGTGAGGTACGATTTTTCTGATTACTCATGTAAGCTTTTTCCATTGATATATTTGCATTTTTATTCCTATTGTCTCATGTATGTGGAGTACAGAGAGTGGATAGGATACGAAACAATGTGATGCATGAAAGATGTGGAGTGAGGAAGTCTGCGGACACCAGAATCGAAGAGTGTACTGAGATGGTATTGCCATGTTGAGAGAATGGATAACAATAGAGTGGTGAAAAAGGTATATCAGAGCGAATTTGAAGGAAGAAGGAGGTGAGGTAGGCTAAAGAGAAGGTAGAGGGATGTGGTGGATGAGTGTGAGAAAGAGAGTTTTGGAAGTCGGTGAGACTAGGGGACTGACAAGAGTTCGACCAGGCTAGATGAATTTGAAGGAGGGAGGCAGCGAGATAGGCCATTGAGAAGGGCGAGGGATATGGTGAATGAGTGTGTGAGGAAGAGAGGTATGGAAGTCAATAAGGCTAGGGGACTGACAAGAGATCAAGCTGGCAGAATGAATATTGTGAGGAGAATCTCTTCGTCTGGGATTTATTATCCTTTTTTAATGTGACAGCGTCCAGATTGACCCTTATCAGATACATTTATGTGAAGTTACAGAATGTAGTGAATGTTTTTTGATGCATCAGATAGAGCCAGGAATCCCAGGGCTTGAATGGTGAGTGAATGGAAGCGTGACCCATTGGATTGGGTAAGCTTGGGCTGTCTGGACTTTGCTGCTTCTCACCCTGCCCTTCTGTAGGGTGGAAAAGGAGGTCTGGATGAGGATGTTGATGTTATTGATATACAGTCAATCCTTGAGTAAAGCATTATTGTTGTAACATAGTCAGTGTAATGAGAGAGGTTATGATCAACATGGGGTAATCTTGTGCTCGTGGGAAGTGTTGGTTGGCATGACGACTCAACTTGAATGTCGTGTGTGGTAATGTCACCCGCCACACTTATCATGATTGGCCGGCTTACATACGGGTACCTGTCCTGGGCACACACCTGTATACTCGGTCCTTTCTGACTTCTCATCCAGTTCTACACACACTGTGCACCAAGATTTTTTTGTGTGTTTGTTGAGTGAGGACATTTACTCTTCGGCCCCATCCACACAAGGGGTTATGTTGCCCTACTATGGTTTTTGTTCCGCATGCTTGTAGCAAATCTGGCTGAGGGGCATTTGATGGCGACAGCATGTACCGTGATGGCCTCAACAGGTGTGTGGCAGGATGCAGTGGTACAACAATGTACAGGTACTGAATAGTGAAGGGCCAACAGCCTACATTGTACTGACCTGCTGGTGATGCATACATATATAAAAATGTACAGGTACTGAATAGTGAAGGGACATCAGCCTGCACTGTATGGACCTGCTGGTGATGCATCCATGTATCTGTCAGGTGAAAAAGAAGCAATACTTCCCATAACAAATTATTTTTAACTCCTGGGTTGCGGCATCCCTAAATATTTACCGCGTTGGTGGTGTGGGAAAACCCATCAAACAAATTGTGTTTTCCTTCCGTGTGTTGAGACACTTCTATCTGACCAGACATGTTAACATTTTCGTCAAAGTTTACCCTCCACACTGACCAAGCTGAGGGAGTGTTTTGCCATCATATGGTCGGGCGATGATTGTGCCAGTGATAAACAAATGCCCTTAATGCACGATACTGTGCCAGTTTGATGTAATGCACATCTTAGTTTACACTAGGTTAAGTTGGTTATAATCATTGGGGGTCCTGGGGGCCAAGCCCCCCAGTTAGGTTTCAGCGCTTCCAGTTAGGCTTCCACTGCAATTTATGGTTTTAAATTGTATACACTTAGTTTTGGTGTGGTGACGTCATGTCCAGTCAGCGGGATCGTCAGTAAACATGCTATCAAAGGCGTTCAGGTGGCTTTCTGTAATATTGCTAAGTTAGTATCTTTCGTTTGTTCTTCATTGTACAGTGTATGTATATATATATATATATATATATATATATATATATATTATCGAAAATCAGCCAAGAAACCATTTACAATGCTGGATGGTAACCTTAGAACCAACCCATACGTGCTCCCTGTGTGTCAACAAGTGGGTTGGTGGAGGGTTGTTAGTGCCCCTCCCCGTGAAACAAATAACTCAGGGTCAAATGGCCACCCCTTATGGGATTATGGCATCTGGCAATAGGTAAATAGATAGAACAAATGTCAGTCATCTGAGATGTATGTAATACTTTGAGAATGTAGGTCTATAGGAAGACAACTCAAATCCATGGGTCACTCGGTATTTTTTCCATCTTTTATTGAATATTTTTTGAATGAGGAAGGTGGTCAGGAACCTAACCCCCATTTCTTAACAATCTTATGGGAAAAATGAGTTCGTTATTCAACCACTTTTTAATGTAATGCATCCCTGTTGAATAGTGGGGGAGAGGAGAGGTTTTTTTTTTTTTTTTTTTTTTTTTTTTTTGAACAGTGATAACAGGAAGAAAAAACAAATGAACAAAAAAATAATCCGTACAGCAGATGACATGTGCTTGTTAACCTTGCAAGGATTCGTGGGTAGGTGGCAGTTTTAGGCCAAGTGAAATTCAAAGGAGTACAGTATATGACATTTTAACCCAGCCATTGAGTTGCGTTTGATCCCAGATGGACTCTGGCTCAACTCAATGCCGGTCCCAAGCCCGGATAAATTGGGGAGGGTTGGTGTCAGGAGTGGGTGTCCGGCCGTAAAAATTTGCCAAGCCCTGACACAGTATGGTTGATTACTGTACCGTTTAACTGACTGAATATCAGGTGTTTTCACTGGCTAAGTCAGTGTCCCCCCCTCCTCCCTCCCCCTTGATCTCTGACGCTCTCTCTTCCTGTGAAGCCTGGGTGGCTGGGTCACTTAGAATAGTCCACACATACACACCCCACCAGTTTGTCATTCGATATCGATCTGCCATGCGTGTGTTGGTTGTGGTGGGACGGGCATCTGACCAGGGGGTCGCTAAGGTGGGGTCACGAAAGTGATGCTCTGATCTGTGCGTCACACACACCAGTTCCTGTTTTCGCTGTGGTTTCTTCATCTCACGCGCACCACTTCCTGTTTTCAGATTGTTCTAAAGAAGACAAAGACTAATATCAGGAAGAAATTGAAGACCATAATAATGCTTCCAGTTTGAAACATTTCTCCCAATGGCAAACATCAACTGCCATCGTTCAACACAGATTGCAACGTATCAAATTCCAAGGCCTTGGTAACGATGATGATGGCAGCATGTCCAACGGTAGAGTGGTTGGGACGGGCGTGGTGTGGGTCCAAGCAGCTTACCTCCTCATGGTGGACCTGGGTAGAGTGATTACGTGTTGCTGTGGCTCCAGGTTCATTGGAAAGAAGAACCTTGTGGAGAGCAGCCTGAAATTGCCCTCCTGTGGCCCACGACCCCTTGTGTGTGATAGAAAGGAGAGTCGAGAGATGTTGAAATCATCATCCTACAGCCCACAACGTTCGTTTGGGAGAGAGAGGAGAGTCGAGGGATATTAAATTGTCGTCCTACAGCCCACAACCATCGTTTGACAGATAAAGAAGAGTCAAGAGATGTTGAAATTGTCATCCTACAACCCCATTTGGGGGATTGGAAGAGTGAGGGCTGTTTGTATGGGTGGGCAGTAGAGACAGCCAGTTATATCAGTGCCAATGACATACGGCATCCCTCCCCACAACCACAAATAAAGGGCATAGTGCAAGAATGATCACTCGAGCTAAAAGCTGCAGTTTATTGGCATTAAAAATGGTTGGCATGAAAATAAAGGGCATAGTGCAAGAATGACCACTCAAGCTAAAAGCTGCAGTTTATTGGCATTAAAAATGGTTGGCATGAAAATGTATGCTTGGTGACAAAAATATAGGCTTGGTGACAAATATATCCTTGGCTACAAATATATCCTTGGCTACAAAAATATAGGCTTGGTGACATTAACATATACTTGATGAGATAAATATAGGCTTGTGACAAATACAGTATATGCTTGGTGACAAAAGTATAGGCTTGGTGATAAAAATATAGGCTTGGTGACAGAAATATATGCTTGGTGACTACTGCAAAGCACAGTGTAATAAAATTGTACTTTATATGTATGTGTTTGAGATGTATTTTGTAAGTTAATATGAAGGTAAGTTTGAGCAATATCATCGATCATCTGGAGCCAGGATTCCATGGGCGTGGAGGGTGAGTGGATGAGTGTGGGGCCCATCTCAATGCTTGATGAGATAAATATAGGCTTGTGACAAATACAGTATATGCTTGGTGACAAAAGTATAGGCTTGGTGATAAAAATATAGGCTTGGTGACAGAAATATATGCCTGGTGACTACAGCAAAGCACAGTGTAATATTTTTGTACTTTATATGTATGTGTTTGAGATGTATTTTGTAAGTTAATATGAAGGTAAGTGTTAGCAATATCATCGATCATCTGGAGCCAGGATTCCATGGGCGTGGAGGGTGAGTGGATGAATGTGTTGCCCATCTCATCATGCTGGTGGTTCTTCCCGACTTTATGTACGGTATGTACAGTATTTGGTTATAACTCATCCACGAATATGCGGTACTTGTTATACTGTGTTACGTTTCTCTCTCTCTCTCTCTCTCTCTTTCATTCTCCCCTGTACTTCGTTATATTTTAATTTCTCTCCCTCTCTACCTGTACTTGGTTATATTTTAATTCTCTCTCCCCCCCCTCCCCCATTTCCTCGCTCGTTGTTGTCGTGGGGGGCTTCGGAGACGTCGATTGGGTCTTGATGGGTGGGGAAGCTGTGGTGGGGTCTCTACCCTCTCCCCTCTCCTTGGGTCCCTGTCGCTGCCTCAACTAATTTTGCGAGGTTCTTTTCCTTATCCTATTGCTTCTTCCTCTTCCCCTGTCGTCACCAAATAGTGGAGGCCTTAGGTGATGATACTAGTCTCTGCACTTTTTGTCATCTCGGGTGAGACTACTCCCTCCTTACGTGTTTGCCATGCGTGGCGACCCGTATATTCCCTGCACCCCTCTATCTGGGAGTTGAGTCCACCATGGGGCATGGTGTAGTTCCCTGTGGTGGGCAACACGCTCCTTTGGTAGGGGGGTTGGGGTAAGACGGCCGGTCCAGTGTGGCCCCGCAGGGCAAATCGGCTGGCCGTGTGTTGACTTGGTCAACCTCGGCTAGGGTCAAGCGGGCACTGTTCGGTGGGCACCGCATTGGTCCGCGGCTGCTACCCCACACCAACCCGTGTCCACGTATATCTCTCCCGCTATCCCTGGGGCTGTTGGGTGAGTTGAACCAAACATCAGCCTCCCCTCGGGCTCCGTGGTGGGTGGGGGGGAGAAGTCTACCAATTTACATTATATGGATACTGTACCTTCTTCTCACCCGATTATGGTGATGACCCAGGACCCCCTTTCGACTATGGCCTCGGTCTCTTCCCCTCCTCCTACACGCTCGATTGTATTAAACACCCCATCCTCTTCGCCTACTGTGCCTTCCACTCTTCCAGCTTCTGCTCCGTCTACTTCAGTCAGCGCTTCTACTATCGTCACACTTCATCCTTACCTTCCTCCTCCACCTCCTGCCTCTAATCCTTCCATGTCCTCTGTTTCCCTCTCCCGACCTCGTCCTTCTTCCTATATCCCTGCCCCCTCCCTCACCTTTTCAATTTTCGGTACGCAGACATGGTCAAAATTTTCAACGTACATGACACGACCAACGACCTCTATCTCCTTCGACAAGTAGGCAGGGATGTCACCTTCTTGGCCCGTCCAAATGGTTCCTGCCTCCTTGTCGTTCACAATGCTGCCCAAGCTGAGAAGGTTACATCCCTGGTCAATAATGCAGGACAACCCATCTCTGTGTCCCCAGACATCCAGCTCAAGTCTACCACAGGCACTGTACGTTTACCATCTTCGATGTCTTTCAGCCAGAGGGCTTTCCCGGACTGTACTAATGATATTGAACTAATCCTATCGGAACAACATTACCCAATACGATCAATTCGTTGCTATACAATTCCTCCTCGTGGACTACTCCAAGAGCTGGCTAATATTGTTAAAATAGTTTTTGCCTCGTGATCTGCCTCCCACAGTCATCATTGGAGGCACTGTTCTCCCAGTACGCGAATATATTCCATCTCCTCGTCAGTGCACATCTTGTTGACGCTTTGGCCATCCAGCCAAGTACTGCCGATCATCCGCAGTCTGCGCCAACTGTGCACTGGGCAGTCATACCACCTCAGACTGCATTTCCATCATCCGATGCTGCCCAAATTGTCAAGGTGACCATTCTGCCTCTTACCAACATTGTCCTGCCTACCTCTTTGAAGCAGAAGTGTCTAGCGTCTGCTGGAAAACTGGCCTTTCCCTTCGTGAGGCTCGTCGCAGAGTTCGCAGTCTCGGTCATCACCCTAATGTTACTTATGCACGTGTAGCCCATTCTCCTCCCGTAATAACTTCTAATCCCAGAACTATTTCTTCTTTCCCTTCTGCATCTGTCCCCTCTTCATCTCCTCTCTCCTCTCACCTTCCCACCTCTCACTCTATACCTACTCCTGTAACTGTGGTCTCCTCTTCCTCCTAGCACTCCACCTCTCCCTCCTCTCTACCTAAACCCCTTTCTACCTCAATCCCCCCCTTACAGACTTCTCTTGTTCCTGTCTCTAATTCTTTCTATGTTTTAGATTCCTCTACCCCTACCTCCTCTTCATCCCTTTCCTTACCTATTCCCTCTCCTCGTCCTTCCCCTCGTTCCCAACCTCATCCCTCCTCTCACTCCGATTCTGTCTCTCATACCGGCCGTTTGACGCCTCTGGCCCAACGTACCATCCGACCCCCATCCTCCTCTAGTGGTAAGCACAGACTACCCATTGAGTCAGACTCTAAAACCTTTCCTGTCCATCATCCTGCTTCTCCAGCTCGTAAAGTTCTTGCGACAAATACCCGCCCCTCTCGATCAATACAGTCTCCCGCGTCAAAGTCTACATCTCGGCAGTCTCCTCAGCCACGTCCGCAGACTAATCCACAGCCGGCAAATTGTTGCACAAAACCCTCTGGAGATGACGACAGTGAAACGATCCCCAAGATTATGGATTACATTTTAACTTCTACGCCAGATTCAGCAGACAATGCTGTTCCCTCTCCTTCCACCCACTCTGTTGAAGTTCATCCTGTGCCACCTGACCTCCCTCCTTCATCTCCCCCTCCTTCACCTTCTGTCTCCTCCTCCTCTTTACCCCCCTCCTCTTCTACTTCCAGTAATCCATCCCCCCTATCTCTCCCCATGCCTCCAGGCTATGGTGACCATCCTGCTCGCTCACCAATTCCACCTTCTACCCCTATTCCTACAATCGTAACAACTCGATAATTTATTATTCTGTAATATATGTTACTTCCAGTGTACCATATTTTACTCCCAGTGTAATTTATTTTATTTCCTATGTATTTATATTTTACTTCCTGTGTATTATATTTTATCTTTAGTATTAATTTCCTTTTATCTTTCCTAGACACTATTTCTCTTTTAGTTTTTACTTTTATTTGTTGTTTTAAAGTTTTAGTAACATAGTCTTACGGCCCACCGCAAACTTCCCGACCAGATCTCGTTCTTCCAAACAGTTATTAGTTTTTATTTTACACAATGGCTTCCATCATACAGTGGAATGTCCGCAGTTTCACTACACATCGGCCAGACCTGCGGTTTTTAATTTCACAATATAACCCCCCGATTCTCTGCCTACAAGAGACACGCCTCACCACCCCCCCCTCCTCCCATTCCGTCTTATTCATATCTGAGTCTACCACATTCCCAGTATGATACCTGTCTCCTGATACATGTTGACATTCCTTTTCAAACCCTTTTGATTACGAGTACTATCAAATGTACCTTCGCCAGAGTGTTTCTATCTCGGTGGATTACAGTGGTCTCACTATATCTCTCCCCTTCAGTGCCCATCAGTTTTACTGACCTCGATCAACTTTTATCTGACCTTCCCCCTCCTATCCTGCTTTCAGGTGATTTTGACTGTCGGAACCTCCTCTGGGGTGACTCTGTTTTAACTGCACGTGGGCACTCCTTGAAGGATTTCCTCCTTGCCCATGATTTATACATTTTTAACACTGATTCCCCAACTCATTTTGACTACCGTACTCGAACTTTCTCTGCCATTGACCTGTCCCTCTGCACCCCAATGCTTTCCTTGGACTTCACTTGGTCGGTCTTGAATAATTACTGTGCTACGGACCATTTCCCAATCCTCCTAACCCCCACGTCATACTATCCAGTCCCCGGCCCTCCTCGATGGCATTTTGATAGGGCAGATTGGGCAACCTTTACATCCCAAGCTGTTCCTCCCACTCCTCTTCTGCTCTACCATGATCCAACTGCTATGCTTTCCTGTTTCCGTGCCTTTCTCCTTACGGCTGCCCAAGCCTCTATTCCGCGTACCTCTCGTCCTATGTCATTGAAGTGTATGCCATGGTGGAATAACCAATACTATTCAGCCCTCCAGGTCAAGAGGGCCAGGTGGAAGAGCTTCCGTAGGAAAAAGGGCACTGTGTTGGAGGTCCAAGCATTTATACTTTTACAGGAGGTCCAAGCATTTATACTTTTTCAGCAAGCTAATGCTTTCCTTCGCCGCACAATCCATTGAGCAAAAAAGGACAGCTGGATGTCTTGTGTCTCTACTATTGGCTCAGACACACCCATTCCACGGATATGGTCCCGCATCAGGAAAATAGCGGGTAAACGGTCACGAACCCCGACTCCAGTCCTCACCACCAATGATGGAGCCATAGGCGATCTTTTTCAGGTTGCCAATCTTCTGGGTCACCATTTTAGTCAGATTAGCAGTGGGTCCCACCTCCCCCCTACATTTTTAACAACAGAAAGACGTTCAGAACGGACGCCCTTACAGTTCACACTGTTGTCAGAGGCGGCGTACAATGCCCCTTTCTCCAGCTCGGAACTCAAAGCGGCTCTAACTGCTTGCGGTTCTACCTGTGAGGGACCTGATGGCGTACACTACATGATAAAACATCTGTCCCAGCCGGCCCATCACTTTGTGCTTAGAATATATAATACTATATGGTCCTCTGGAAACTTCCCTAATGAATGGAGACTGGCCTACCATTCCTTAAACCTGGCAAATCTGGGTCGTCACCTGGAGATCATTGCCCTATTGCTCTTGTTAGCTGTCTATGCAAACTGATGGAACGTATGGTAAACTCTCGCCTAAGGTGGCATTTAGAATCACGTGGTGCAATCTCGCCCTTACAATATGGGTACCGCAAGGGGTGGAGTACCCTAGATCCCCTGATGAGGCTAGCAACCTTCGTCCAACAAGCCTTCACTAACTCAAAGATGGTCATAGCAGTGTTTTTTGATCTCGAAAAGGCCTATGATACGGTCTGGAGGTATAACATTCTCCATGTTCTACAACACTCCAGAATTAATGGCAATATGGGGGTATTCTTACAGAACTTTCTCTGTAACCGGACCTTCTGTGTACGCCTTCAGAATGTCTTATCCCAGTCTTATGTACAGCATGAGGGTGTCCCACAGGGATGTGTGCTTAGCACTACTCTTTTTATCCTTGCAATAAATGATATCGTTTCATCTCTCCCACATGGTGTTCTTGCTTCATTGTATGTAGATGATTTTGCTATATATGCCACTGGAGCTGATGTCTTGGCCTTACGAGTCCTGCTTCAATCAGCCATAGATGCCGCTGCAGGGTGGGCCACGGATCATGGCTTTAAATTCTCCCCCACGAAATCCTGTGCTATAACTTTTACGACCCGTCATTCAATCCCTCAATCCCCTCTTACACTGTATGGTACCCCCCTGCCAAATCGATTATCAACCCCTTTCCTTGGCCTTGTCTTTGATTCTCGACTGACTTGGTCCCCGCATCTCACTTCCC
Source organism: Coenobita brevimanus (assembly GCF_032717465.1). Classification (NCBI taxonomy): domain Eukaryota; kingdom Metazoa; phylum Arthropoda; class Malacostraca; order Decapoda; family Coenobitidae; genus Coenobita; species Coenobita brevimanus. The sequence goes on from NC_137015.1 coordinate 37,327,473, forward strand.
TTAAGACCTCTGCTTCCCTCAGACTTCGGTTATTACAAACTCTTCGTCTTATGTCCTGGGGTGCAGACCATACAACTCTGTTCCGTCTCCATACTGTCTTAGTTTTGTCGAAGGTTGATTATGGATGTCAGGTTTATGCATCTGCCTCATCTTCCTCCCTTCGGCGCCTAGATTCTGTTCACCATCATAGTTTACGTCTGGCGTTGGGTGCTTTTCGCTCCACCCCGGTTACGAGCCTGTATGTTGAGTCGGGTATACCCGCTCTGTCCTCCAGACGTGACAAGCTAACTCTCCGTTACCACATTCACCTCCTTCAACACCCATCTGCAGGTTTCCCTTCCTCTGGTATGCGCCTCTCCTCTCCTTTTCTGCCCTCATTAGCTTCATCTTTTCCTTGTAGGGTCTCCAACTTACTTGCATCCCTTTCTTTCCCCGCTATTTCTGTTCTCCATCTGAGAGATTCTATGTTTCCGCCTTGGCTTCTTCCTCACCCTATTGTTTGTGATGCCCTGCTCTCCCGTTCAAAGTCCTCTTCCACCCCACATGAACTCTTATCTTTTTATGGATCATATGCGGTCACTCCTCAGCGACCCCAGTGTACACAGACGGCTCTAAGTCTTCTGTGGGCTCGGGTTTTGCTGTTCTTTTCCCAGACCATACCTATCAGATCTGCCTTCCACCAGTTGCCAGTATTTTCACTGCCGAACTGCTGGCCATTTTACTGGCCCTTCGTGTTATATACCGTTCCAGTTTATGCACTTTTGTTATTTTCACAGATTCACTTAGTGCACTACATGGTATTCAGTATGTCCCAGCCAGCAGCCTGCTAGTGTTGGAGATACAAGAATGGTTGTTCCGTATTACCACCAGATTGAAGTCTGTCTGTCTCCTGTTGGGTCCCAAGCCACATTGGGATACCGGGTAATGAGAGGGTTGATTGCCTGGCACATACAGCTGTCACCTCTCGCTCTGTCACACCTCAGCTTATCCCAGCAACTGATTATGTCCCGTTTGTTACCCGTCTCCTTGGCCAGCAGTGGCAAGCAGAATGGACATCTACAACTGATAAACTCCGCTCCATCACATACTGTCACTCCCTGGCAGTCGCCCTCCCATCGCAACAGGCATTGGGAAACAGCCCTAGCCCGTCTGCGCCTTGGTCACACGCGGATCACACATGGTTTTCTAATGTCAGGAGGCACTCCTCCGACCTGTCAATGTTGCCAGGTTCCACTCGTGGTCCACCATCTTTTGCTTGATTGCCCTCGGTTCCATGCCGTGCACAGACGGACTCTTCTGTTCCTTTACTCCCTTGGACGTCCCCCTACCATAGCCGATCTTCTTGGTGAATCCCCGTGTTTTCCATCACACACCTCATGCGCTTCCTATCTCAAACCCGTATCTTGCCTCACATTTAGTGTCTACCCCGCCTTCCTCTTTGCTTTTAGTGCACCATAGCATACCCGTCATTTTTATGCATCGGTTTTAGTGCCACATAGTCCTCATGGGGTTGGTGCTAGTTCTTATTACTTTCTCTCTCTCTCTCTCTCTCTCTCTCCTGTACTTCGTTATATTTTAATTTCTCTCTCTCTCTCTCTCTCTCTCTCTCTCTCTCTCTCTCTCTCTCTCTCTCTCCTGTACTTCGTTATATTTTAATTCTCTCTCTCTCTCTCTCTCTCTCTCTCTCTCTCTCTCTCTCTCTCTCTCTCTCTCTCTCCTGTACTTCGTTATATTTTAATCTCTCTCTCTCTCTCTCTCTCTCTCTCTCTCTCTCTCCTTACTATCAGCCGCACTATGGAAAAAAAGTAATAATAAAAATCATAGATACTTTTTTGTCATTGTACCCTGATAAATAATTCTTTTCGACTTATTCTTGTACTGTATAATTTTTGTGATTTATTATTATTATTGTATTTATGTATTATATATGATTGTAATTTTCCTCTTCCTCTTCCTACCCTCCTCCTCCTCCTCTTCCGACCCTCTTCATCCTGCCCCCCTCGTCCTCCTCTTCCGACCCTACCCCCATCCTCTTCTTGCCCTCCTCCTTCCCTTCCTGCTCTCCTCCTCCTTCCTCCCCTCTCCTCCTCCTTCCTCCCCTCTCCTCCTTCCTACTCCCCTCCCCCTCCTCCTCCTTCCTACTCCCCTCCCCCTCCTCCTCCTCCTCCCCTCCTCCTCATCTTCCTAACTCCTCCTTCCTACTCCCCCTCCTCTTCCTACCCCCCCTCCTCTTCCTTCCTCCTCCTCATCTTCCTATCCCCCTTCCTCCTCCTCCTCTTCCTATCCCCCTTCCTCCTCCTCCTCTTCCTACCTCCCTCCTTCTCTTCCTACCCCCCTCCTTCTCTTCCTACCCCCTCTTCATGTTTCCTACCCCTCTCCTCTCCTCCTCCTCTTCCTACCCTACCCTACCCCCATCCTCCTCTTCTTGCTCCCCTCCTTCCTACTCCCCTCCTCCTCCTCCTCCTTCCTACTCCCCTTCTCCTCCTCCTTTCTACTCCCCTCCTCCTCCTCCTTCCTACTCCCCTCCTCCTCATCTTCCCACTCCCCTCCTCCTCATCTTCCTAACTCCTCCTTCCTACCCCCTTCCTCCTTCTCCTCTTCCTACCCCCTTCCTCCTCCTCCTCTTCCTACCCCCTTCCTCCTCCTCCTCCTCTTCCTACCCCCTTCCTCCTCCTCCTCCTCTTCCTACCCCCTTCCTCCTCCTCCTCCTCTTCCTACCCCCTTCCTCCTCCTCCTCTTCCTACCCCCTTCCTCCTCCTCCTCTTCATACCCCTTCTCCTCCTCCTCCTCTTCTTACCCCTTCTCCTCCTCCTCCTCTTCTTACCCCTTCTCCTCCTCCTCCTCTTCTTACCTCCCTCCTCCTCCTCTTCCTCCTCATTATCCTATCCCCCTCTTCCTACCCCCCTTCATGTTTCCTACTCCTCTCCTCTTCCAACCTCCTCCTCCCTCCTCTTCCTACCCCACTCCTCTTTTTCCTTACCCCCATCTTCTTCCTCTTCCTACCGTCCCTCCCTCCTCCTTACCCCCCTCTTCTTCCCCTTCATCTTCCTATCTTCCTCCTCCTCCTCTTCCAACCCTCTCATCTTCCTGCCCCCTCTCATCCTCCTCCTCTTCTTTCTTATCTCCTCTTCCTACTCTCCTCCTCCACTTTCCCATCTCCTCTTCCTACTCTCCTCCTCCTCTTACTACCTCCCCCCTCCTCTTCCCTCCTACCCCCCTCCTCTTCCTTCCTACCCCCTCCTCCTCTTCCTTCCTACCCCCCTCCTCCTCCTCTTCCTTCCTACCCCCCTCCTCCTCCTCTTCCTTCCTACCCCCCTCCCCCTCCTCTTCCTTCCTACCCCCCTCCCCCTCCTCTTCCTTCCTACCCCCCTTCTCCTCTTCCTACCTATCCCTCTCCTACTCCTCTTCCTACCCCCCTCCTCCTCTTCATACCCCTTGTCCTCCTCCTCCTCTTCTTACCCCTTGTCCTCCTCCTCCTCCTCTTACCCCTTGTCCTCCTCCTCCTCCTTTTCTTACCCCTTGTCCTCCTCCTCTTCTTACCCCTTGTCCTCCTCCTCCTCTTCTTACCCCTTGTCCTCCTCCTCCTCTTCTTACCCCTTGTCCTCCTCCTCCTCTTCTTACCCCTTCTCTTCCTCCTCTTCCTACCCCTTCTCCTCCTCCTCTTCCTACCCCTTTCCTCCTTTTCCTACCCCTTTTCACCTCCTCCTTCCCTCTCCTCCTCATTTTCATATCCCCCTCTTCCTACCCCCTTTCATGTTTCCTACCCCTCTCCTCTTCCAACCTCCTCCTCCCTCCTCTTCCAGCCCCACTCTTCTTCTTCCTTCCCCCCTCCTCTTCTTCCTTCCCCCCTCATCTTCCTACCTTCCTCCTCCTCCTCTTCCAACCTTCCTCCTCCTCCTCTTCCAACCCTCTCATCTTCCTGCCCCCTCTCCTCCTCCTCTTCTTTCCTATTTCCTCTTCCTACTCTCGTCCTCTTTCTTGTCTCCTCTTCCTACTCTCCTCGTCCTCCACTTTCCTATCTCCTCCTATTCTCCTCCTCCTCTAACTACCTCCCTCCTCTTCCTTCCTACCCTCCTCCTCTTCCTTCCTACCCCCCTCCTCCTCCTCCTCCTCTTCCTTCCTACCCCCCTCCTCCTCTTCCTTCCTACCCCCCTCCTCCTCTTCCTTCCTACCCCCCTCCTCCTCTTCCTTCCTACCCCCCTCCTCCTCTTCCTACCCCCCTCCTCCTCCTCTTCCTTCCTACCCCCCTCCTCCTCCTCCTCTTCCTTCCTACCCCCCTCCTCCTCCTCCTCTTCCTTCCTACCCCCCTCCTCCTCCTCCTCTTCCTTCCTACCCCCCTCCTCCTCCTCCTCTTCCTTCCTACCCCCCTCCTCCTCCTCCTCTTCCTTCCTACCCCCCTCCTCCTCCTCCTCTTCCTTCCTACCCCCCTCCTCCTCCTCTTCCTTCCTTCCTACCCCCCCTTCTCCTCCTCTTCCTACCCCCCTCCTCTTCCTACCCCCCTCCTCCTCCTCCTCCTCTTCCTACCCCCCTCCTCCTCTTCCTTCCTACCCCCCTCCTCCTCTTCCTTCCTACCCCCCTCCTCCTCCTCCTCCTCCTCTTCCTTCCTACCCCCTTCTCCTCTTCCTTCCTACCCCCTTCTCCTCTTCCTTCCTATCCCCCCTCCTCCTCCTCTTCCTTCCTACCCCCCTTCTCGTCTTCTTCCTTCCTACCCCCCTCCTCCTCCTCCTCCTCTTCCTTCCTACCCCCTTCTCCTCTTCCTTCCTATCCCCCCTCCTCCTCCTCTTCCTTCCTACCCCCCTTCTCGTCTTCTTCCTTCCTACCCCCCTTCTCGTCCTCTTCCTTCCTACCCCCCTCCTTTTCCTTCCTACCCCCCTCCTCCTCTTCCTTCCTACCCCCTCCTCCTCTTCCTTCCTACCCCCCTCCTCCTCTTCCTTCCTACCCTTTTCTCCTCTTCCTCCCCCCTCCTCTTCCACTGCCAGCGCCACCTCTTCCACCACCACCACCTCTTCCTACCCTTTTCTCCTCTCCTTACCCTTTCCTTTTCCTACCCCCTCCTCCTGCTCTTCCACCACCACCATCTCCTGTTCCACTGCCAGTGCCACCTCTTCCTACCCCCTCCTCCTCCTTTTCTAAACTCCCCTCCTCCTCCTTTTCTTACCCCCTCCTCTTCCTTCCTACCCCATTTTTCCACCACTGCCACCTCCTTTTCCTACCCTCTCCCCCTCCTCCTCTTCTTACCCCTCCTCCTCCTCTTCCTATCCCCTCCTCATTTTCCTACCCCATCCTCCTCTTCCTACCCTCTCCTCTTATTCCTCCTCCTCCTCTTCCACTACCATCCCTTCTTCCTTCCAGACCCCCCTCCTCCTCTTCCTACCCCCCCTTCCCTTCCTCTTACCTCCTCCTCCTCTTACTTCCCTCCCCCTCCTCTTCCTACCCTCCTTTCCCGCCTCTTCTTACCCCCTCCCCCTCCTCTTCCTACCCCCTCCCCCTCCTCTTCCTACCCCCTTTCACTCTTCCTTTTCCTATCCTGTCCTCTTTAACCCCTCCCACTCCTCTTTCTATCCCCCCTCCTCTTTCTTGCTGTCCCCTTACTTTTTCTACCCTCACCCCATCTATGCCCCCCCTTCCCCAGTCGTAAAATTATTGGTAATATTAAAGAGAGTATTATTTCTTAGACGTCTTTATTAAAAACTTTTCAAAACAATGGACATACATAAATTACTATATTAATATAACTGACTTAAGTTTCTGCCTTGCTAACCCCCCCCCCTCTTCAACCCTTCTACCCTCAATCCCCTACCCTCCTTCGTCTCCTATCTCCCCCCCCCCTCATTTTCTCTACCCTACTACTACCATCTACTCCACTTCCTTCCCCCACCTTTCCTGTATCTTACCCCCCCCCCTCTTCCCTACCCTCCTCGTTTTCCATCTTATTCCCCCTTCCTCTACCCCCCAATCTGTACCCTCTTTTCTGTCAATTCTCCTACCCCGTTTCCTCTCATCTGTTCTAACCCCCCCCCCTTCATCTGTGTCCTACCCCCCCTTCCTCATCTCTTGTGTCCTACCCCCCTTCCTCATCTCCTCTGCCCTCCTAACCCCCTTCCTTCTCTCCTCTACCTTCCCCTTCCTCTGTTCGCCTACCCCAATCCCTCTTATCCTCCACCCTCCTTTTCTCTATCCTATCCCCCCCCCCTTCCTCCTCTTCTCTAGCCTACTCCCCAATCCTATTCCCTCTTCCTCTAACCCCCCAGTCACTACCCTCCTTCCACTTTTCTCCTATCCCCCCACTTCCTCTTCTACCCTCCTACCCCCCCTTTGTCCCCCTACCCCCCCTTTGTCCCCCTACCCCCCTTTGTCCCCCTACCCCCCTTTCCTCTTCTCTATCCCCCATCTACTCCCCTCTTCCTATCCTTCCTACCCTCTTCCTCATCTCTTGTGTCCTACCCCCTTCCTCATCTCCTCTACCCTCCTAACCCCCTTCTCTCTTCTACCCCTATCCCTCTTCCCCCTCTCTCTATCCTCCTTTTCTCTATCCTATCCCCCCCCTTCCTCCTCTTCTCTAGCCTACTCCCCAATCCTATTCCCTCTTCCTCTAACCCCCCCGTCACTACCCTCCTTCCACTCTTCCCCTATCCCCCCACTTCCTCTTCTACCCCTCTTCTCTATCCCCCTACACCCCCATCCCTGCCCTCCTGTCTCCCTCTCCTACCCCTCTTCTCTATCCCCCTACACCCCCATCCCTGCCCTCCTGTCTCCCTCTCCTACCCCCCTTCCTGCTCTTCTTTACCCTCCTTTCCTCTATCCTTCTTCTCCCTCTCCTCTACCCCCCTTCCTTCTCTTCTCTATCCTCTTACCCACACTTCCTCCTCTACTCTCCTACTACCCCCCCCCCTCCTCTTTATCCCTTTCCTCTTCTATCCTCCTACCCCCTTTCCTCTCCTCTCTCCACCTACCACCCCACCCTTCCTCTTCTACCCTCCTCTATCCTCTTACCCCCATCCCTACCCTCCTATTCCCCTTTCTCCTCTATCCTCTTACCCCCATCCCTACCCTCCTATTCCCCTTTCTCCTCTACTCTAACCCTCTCCTCTCCTCTCCCATTCTACTCTCCCCCCCTTTCCCTACCCTCCTCGTTTTCTATCTTATCCCCCTTCCTCTTCCCTCTCACCCCCAATCCCTACCCTCGTTTGTCAATCCTCCTACCCCCCTCCTCTGCCTTCCTACCCCCCTTCCCTACTTTCCCCTATTCTCCTACCCCCATCCCTCTTCCCCCTCTCCTCTCCCCCTTTCCCTACCCTCCTTTTCTTTATCCTATCCCCCCCCCCTCTTCCATACCTCCTTACTCTTCTCTAGCCTACTCCCCAATCCCTACCCTCCTTCCACTCTTCCTCTAGCCCCCCACTTCCTATTTTACCCTTCTACTCCCCTCTTCCTATCTTTTCCACCTCCTACCCCCATTCCTCTCCTCTGTCCTATCCCCATCCCTACCCTCCTTCCTCTCTATCCTCCTGCCCCCTTTCCTCTCCTCTTCTACCCCCATCCCTGCCCTCCTATCTCCCTCTCCTCCTTCCTTCTCTATTCTCTTACCCACGCTTCCTCCTCCTCTACTCTATCCTATTTCCCCTTCCTCTTCTATCCTACCCCATTTCCTTTCCTCTATCCACCTCCCCCCCCTTCCTCTTTTACCCTCCTCTTATCCTTCCCTCCTCCTCTATCCTCCTCTCTCCCATTCTACCCTCCCCTTACCTGCCCCCCTTTCCTGTATCTTACACCCCCCCCTTCCTTACCCTCCTCGTTTTCCATCCTATCTCCCCTTCCACTACCCTCTTACCCCCAATCCCTACCCTCCTTTCTCTCTATTCTCCTCTACCCCCATCCTCATCTCTGCCCTCCCTTCCCTACTCTCCTTTTCTCTATCCTAACCCCTCCCCTTCTCTTTTGCCTACTCCCCAATCCTCCTATTCCCCCTTCCTCTACCCCCCCCACTTCCTCTTCTACCCTCCTACCCCTTTCCTCTCCTCTATCCCCTACTCCCCTTTCCTCTCCTCTATCCCCTACTCCCCTTTCCCTAACCTCCTTTTTTCTATCCTACCCCCCCCCCTCTCTTACCTTCCTCCTCTATCCTACTTAATCCTCCTAATCCCTACCCCCCCCACTTCCTCTTCTACCCTCCTACCCCCTTCCTATCCTTCCCACCTCCTATCCCCATCCCTCTCCTCTACCCTCATCCCTGCCCTCCTATCCCCCTCTCCTCTACCCTCCTACCCCCATCCCTGCCCTCCTTTCCCTCTCCTCTATCCTCTTCCCCACGTTTCCTCCTCCTACTTTCCTACCCCCCCACCTCCTCTTCTGTCTCCTATTCCCCCTTCCTCTTCTATCCTCCTACCCCCTTTCCTCTTCTACCCTCCTACTCCCCTCCTCCTCTTTTCTATCCTCCTACCCCCCAATCCCCCTTTCTCCTCTCCTTTACCCCCCTTTCCTCTCTACCATCCTATATCTCCCCCTCCCTTCCTACTCCTCTCCCCACCCTAGTACTACGTTCTCTCTTACAGCCCCCTTTCCTTAACACCCCACTACTCCCCACCCTCTTCCTACCCCACTGCCACCCATTACTTTACCTTGTATCTCTTTTATAAGTACCTGAAATAAAAGTTTTAAAACTGAAAGGGTTTTAATAACAAAACATTAAAATATATTTAAAATTGAATAATTTGACACTGCCACTAGCCTTCACTGGGGAAGTGCAGGGTAGGGGAAAAAGTGAGGTAAGATGAGAAGGGATGGATGAGTCAGGGGAAAAGTAGGGAAGGAAAGGCAGGAGTAAAGGTAGGGTGAGAAGGGGAAATGTAGGGTATAGTAAGGTACGGGCAGGGTTGGTGAAATCTAGAATGGTATAGGAAGAGTAAGGTAGGGTAAAGTGAAAGGATAAGACTAGGATAGGGTGGGGGAAGGCTAGGCTAGAGCAGGGTAAGGAATAGGTAGGGCAAGGGAAGTGCAGGGTAGGGTAGAGTAGGATAAAGTAGAGGAAGGGAAGTGTAGGATAAAGAGAAAGGGCAGGATAAGGGAAGGGTAGAGTATGGTAAAAGAAGGGTGGGGTAAGTCGAGGGTAGGATGGGGGAAGGGTAGCATAAGGTATGTGTAGAGTGGGGTAAGGGAAGGGTACAGTAAATGAAGGGTTGGGTAGGAAAATGAGGGGAAAGGTGAGATAAGAGTAGGGTAGAGTAGGATAAGAAAGGGTAGTATAAGGGAAGAGTAGAGTAAGGGCAGGGTTGGGTAAGGGAAGGATAAAGTATGGTAGGGGAAAGGTAGGATAAGTGAAGGGTAGGGTAGAGAAAGGATGTGGTAAAGGAAGGGAAGGGTTGGGTAAGTGAAGGATGGGGGAAGAAAGGGTGGTGTATGTGAAGAGTAGTGTAGGATGGGGGAAGCGTAGGGTGGGGTATGTGAAGAGTAGTGTAGGATGGGGGAAGCATAGGGTAGGGGTAGGGTGGGGGAAGTGAAGGGTAGGTTAGGGCAGGGCAAGGGAAGGGAAAGGAATGGTAGGAAGAGGAAAGGGTAGGGTAAGGGAAGGCTAGGGTAGGGTAGAGTACAGTAAGGGAAGAGGATAGGGTACAGTGAGGGAAGGGCAGCATAGAGTAGGGTAAGGGAAGGGATGTGATGGGTATGGTAGGGTAAAGGAAGGGATGGGAAAGGTATGGTAAGATAGGATAAGGGAATGGAAGGGTAGGGTTAGGAAAGAAAAGAAAAGCATAGGGTACAGTTAGGAAATGAAGGGTAGGGTAAGGGAAGAGTAGGGTAGGATAGAGAAGGGTAAGGTAAGGTAGTGTAAGGGAAAGGAAAGGAAGGGTAGGGTAAGGGAAGGAAAAGGGTAGGGTAAGGTAAATTAAGGGAAGGGTAGGGCAGGGTAAGTTAAGGGAAGGGTAGGGTAGGGCAGGGTAAGTTAAGGGATGGGTTGGGTAGGGCAGGGTAAGTAAAGGGAAGGGTAGGGTAGGGCAGGGTAAGTTAAGGGAAGGGAAGGGTAGGGTAGGGTACAATAAGGGAAGGGAAGGGTAGGGTACGGGAAGGGTAGAGTGAAGGAAGGGTTGGGTAAGTGAAGGGTAGGATAGGATAGGGCAGGGTAGGGGAAGGGAAGGGAAGGGAAGCATAGGGTAGGGGAAAGGAAGGGTAGGGTAAGGGAAGGGTATTGTAAAGGATGGGTAGCGTACATGAAGAGTTGGGTAAGTGAAGGGAAGGGTAGGGTGGAGTAAGTGAAGGGTAGGGAAGGCTAGGGTAGGGTAAGGTAAGCGAAGGGAAGGGTAGGATAAAGTAAGGTATGGATATAGTAAGGTAAGGGAAGGGTAGGGTAAAGCAAGAAAAGGGAAGGGTAAGGCAAGAAAAGGGAAGGGTAGAGTAGGGTAAGGGGAGAGCAGGGAAGGGTAAGGGGAGAGCAGGGAAGGGGAAGGGTAGAGTAGGGAGGGGTACGATAAGGGAAAGGAAGGGTAGGGTTGGGTAGAGTTGGGTAAGGGAAGGGTGGGGTAAGTGAATAGTAGTGTAGTGTAGGGTAGGGGGTAGGGTTGGGTAGAGTTGGGTAAGGGAAGGGTGGGGTAAGTGAATAGTAGTGTAGTGTAGGGTAGGGTTGGGTAAGGGAAGGGTGGGGTAAGTGAATAGTAGTGTAGGGTAGGGCAGGGTAATATTAGGGAAGAGTAGGGTAAGGGTAGTGTAGGGTATGGTAAGAGTAGGGAGGAGCAGAGCAGGGTAGGGTAGGGTAGGGAAGGGAAGGATAAGGTAAGGGAAAGGAAGGGTAGGGTAAGGTAAGGGGAAGGAAGGGTAGGGTATGGTAAGGGAAAGGAAGGGTAGGGTGGAAGGCAGGATAAGGAAAGGCTAGGGTAGGGAATGGTAGGATTGGAAAGGGTAGGGTAAGGGAAGGGTAGGGTACAGTAGGGGAAGGATGTGGTAAAGGAAGGGTAGGGTAGAGGAAGGGTTGGGTAAGTGAAGGGTGGGGAATGTGAAGGGTAGGGTAGGACGGAGGAAGGGTAGGGTAGGACGGAGGAAGGGTTGGGTAAGTGAAGGGTGGGGTATGTGAAGGGTAGGGTAGGATGGGGGTAGGGTATGTGAAGGGTAGGGTAGGATGGGGGTAGGGTAGGGCAGGGTATGGTGGGGTAAGTGATGGGTAGGGTAGGGTATGGGAAGGCTAGGCTTGGGAAGGGAAGGGTAGGGTAAGGGAAGGTTAAGGGAAGGGTAGGATGAGGGAAGGAAAGGGAAAGGTAGAGTAAGGTAGGGTAGGGTAAGGGAAGGGTACAGTAGAGTTAGGTAGGGTAGGGTAAGGGAAGGGTAGAGTAAGGGAAGAGTAGAATAGGGAGGGTTAGGGTAAGGGAAGGGTAGAGTAAGGGAAGAGTAGAATAGGGAGGGGAAGAGTAGAATAGGGAGGGGAAGAGTAGAATAGGGAGGGGAAGAGTAGAATAGGGAGGGGTAGGGTAAGGGAAGAGAAGAGAAGAGAAGGGTAGGGTAGGGTAGAGTACAGTAAGGGAAGAGAAGGGTAGGGTACAGTAAGGGAAGAGAAGGGTAGGGTACAGTAAGGGAAGAGAAGGGTAGGGTACAGTAAGGGAAGGGCAGCATAGGGTAGGGTAGGATGAGGGAAGGGTAAACGATGGGATGGGAAGGGTATGGTAGGGTAAAGGAAGGGATGGGAAGGGTATGGTAGGGAAGGGAAGGAAAAGGAAGGGTAAAGTAGGAAAAGGAAGGGAAGGGTAAGATAAGGGAAAAGTAGGGTAGGGTTAGGGAAGGAAAGGGTAGGGTACAGTAAGGAAGGGAAGGGTAGAGTAAGGGAAGAGTAGGGTATGGTAGAGAAGGGGAGAGTAGGGTAGGGAAGGGAAGGGTAGGGTAAGGGAAGGGAAGGGTAAGAGCAGGGTAGGGTAAGAGCAGGGTAGGGTAAGGGAGGGGTAGGGTAGGGTATTGTATTGTAAGGGAAGGGTAGGGTAATGGAAGGGAAGGGTAGGGTAGGGTATTGTATTGTAAGGGAAGGGTAGGGTAATGGAAGGGAAGGGTAGGGTAGGGTAAGTTAAGGGAAGGGTAGGGTAGGGTATGATAAGGGAAGGGAAGGGAAGGGTAGGGTATGATAAGGGAAGGGAAGGGAAGGGTAGGGTAGGAGAAGGTAGGGGAAGATAAAGGAAGGGAAGGGTAAGGTAAGTAAGGGAAGGGAAGGCTAGGGTAGGGTAAGGGAAGGGTAGGGCAGAGTAAGGGAAGGATAGGGTATGATAAGGGAAGGGTATGGTGAAGGAAGAGTGGGGTAAATGAAGTGTTGGGTAAGTGAAGGGTAGGGTAGGGTAGGGTAAGGGAAGGGAAGGCTAGGGCAGGTTAGGGTAGGATGGGGGAAGGGTAGGGTAGGGTGGGGTAAGTGATGGGTAAGGGTAGGGTCAGGGAAGGGAAGGCTGGGGGAGGGTAGGGTAAAGGAAGGGAAGGGTAGGGTCAGGGAAGGGAAGGCTGGGGGAGGGTAGGGTAAAGGAAGGGAAGGGTAGGGTAAGGGTAGGGAAGGGGAAGGGTAGGGAAGGGGAAGGGAAGGGAAGGGTACGGTACGGTAAGGGAAGGGAAGGGTAGGGTAAGGGAAGGGAAGGGTAGGGTAAGATAAGGGTAGGGTAGGGTAAGATAAGGGTAGGGTAGGGTGAGAGAAGGGTAGGGTAGGGTAAGAGAAGGGTAGGGAAAGGAAGGGAAGGGAAGGGAAGGGAAGGGAAGGGTAGGGTAGGGCAGGGTAAGTTAAGGGAAGGGTAGGGTAGGGTAGGGTACGATAAGGGTAGGGTAGGAGAAGGTAGGGGAAGGATAGGGTACGATAAGGGAAGGGAAGGGAAGGGTAGGGTAGGAGAAGGTAGGGGAAGGATAGGGTAAGATAAGGGAAGGGAAGGGAAGGGTAGGGTAAGGTAAGATAAGGTAAGGGAAGGGTAGGGTAAGGGAAGGGAAGGCTTGGGTAGGGTAAGGGAAGGCTAGGGCAGAGTAAGGGAAGGATAGGGTATGATAAGGGAAGGGTATGGTGAAAGAAGGGTGGGGTAAATGAAGGGTAGGGTAGGATGGAAGGGAAGGGTAGGGTAGGGGAAGGGTAGGGTGGGGTAAGTGATGGGTAAAGGTAGGGTAAAGGAAGGGAAGGCTAGGGCAGAGTAGGGTAAAGGAAGGGAAGGGTAGGGTTAGGGAAGGGAAGGGGAAGGGAAGGGTAGGGTAGGGTAGGGTAGGGTACGATAAGGGAAGGGAAGGAAAGGGAAGGGAAGGGAAGGGTAGGGGAAGGATAGGGTACGATAAGGGAAGGGAAGGGTAGGGTAGGAGAAGGTAGGGGAAGGATAGGGTACGATAAGGGAAGGGAAGGGAAGGGAAGGGTAGGGTAGGAGAAGGTAGGGGAAGGATAGGGTAAGATAAGGGAAGGGAAGGGTAGGGTAAGGTAAGATAAGGTAAGGGAAGGGAAGGGAAGGCTAGGATAGGGTAAGGGAAGGCTAGGGTGGGGTAAGGGAAGGCTAGGGCAGAGTAAGGGAAGGATAGGGTATGATAAGAGAAGGGTATGGTGAAGGAAGGGTGGGGTAAATGAAGGGTTGGGTAAGTGAAGGGTAGGGTAGGATGGGGGAAGGGTAGGGTAGGGTAAGAGTAGGGTGGGGTAAGTGATGGGTAAAGGTAGGGCAAGGGAAGGGAAGGCTAGGGCAGATTAGGGTAAAGGAAGGGAAGGGTAGGGTAAGGGAAGGGTAAGGGAAGGGAAGGGTAGGGTAGGGTAGGGTAGGGTAAGGGAAGGGAAGAGAAGGGTAAGAGAAGGGTAGAGTAGGGTAAGAGAAGGGTAGAGTAGGGTAAGAGAAGGGTAGGGTAGGGTAAGAGAAGGGTAGGGTAGGGTAGGGTAGGGTAGTGTAAGGGAAGGGTAGGGCAGGGTAGGGGAATGTTGGGTAGGGTAGGGAAATGTAGGGTAGGGGAAGGGTAGGGTAGAGTAAGGGCATGGTAGGGTAAGGGAAGGGCATGGTAGGGTAAGGGAAGGATATGGTATGGTAAGGGAAGGGTATTTTAAAGGATGGGTAGGGTAAATAAAGGGTAGGGTAGGATGGGGGAAGGGTAGGGTAAGGGTAGGACAGGGGAAGGGAAGGGCAATGGAAGGGTAGGGTAGGGTAGGCCAGGGTAAGGGAAGGGAAGGGAAGGGAAGGGTAAGGGAAGGGAAGGGAAGGGTAAGGGAAGGGAAGGATAGGGTAAGGGAAGGGTATGGTAAGAGAAGGGTAAGGGAAGGGTAGGGTAAGGCAAGGAAAGGGAAGGGTAAGGCAAGGGTGGGGTAGGGTAGGGTAAGGGAAGGGTAAGGGGACAGTAGGGTAGGGCAGGGTAGGGTAAGGGAAGGGAAGGGCAGAGTAGGGAGGGGTACGGTAAGGGAAGGGAAGGGTTGGGTAGGGTAGAGTTGGGTAAGGGAAGGGTAAGGGAAGGTAAGGTAAGGTAAGGTAGGGTAGGGTAGGGAAGGGTTGGGTTGGGTAGGGTAGGGTAGGGAAAGGTTGGGTTGGGTAGGGTAGGGTAGGGTACGGTAGGAAAGGGAAGGGAAGGGAAGGGAAGGGAAGGGTAGGGTAGGAAAGGAAGGGCAAGATAAGGGAAGGGCAAGATAAGGGAAGGGTAAGATAAGGGAAGGGTAGGGTATAGTAGGGTAGGGTAGGGTAGTAGGGAAGAGACGGAAAGGGTAGAGTTGGGAGGGGTAAGGCAAGTAAGGGAAGGGAGAGGAAGGGTACGGTAGAGTAAGGCAGGGGAGGAAAAGGAAGGAATGGGTAAGATAGCAGAGGAGGAGAAGGGAGATCACAATACAACAACAATAATAATAATAATAATAAAAGTAATTATACACAACAGCAAAAACCCACCCAAATGCACAATAACACAAACATACATAATAACAAATACATACAATAATAATAATAATAATGATAATATATCATATCACTGTACTTTTATTAGAGTAAATGAATATTGTTAATAATTTTAAAATGTCTGCACTGGGAGAGAGAGAGAGAGAGAGAGAGAGAGAGAGAGAGAGAGAGAGAGAGAGAGAGAGAAATGTAAATTTAATACAGTATATATATTGGTGAAAAGCATGAACGCATTGTAAATGTACAAAGTACAAACGCACACCAAACAGAAATCTGTGTACGCATCATGAATGTACACATACGTGCACAGCAAACAGAAATCTGTTTATCCATCATCAACGTACACATACACGCACACCAAAATCTGTGTATGCATCATCAACGTACACATAAACACACACCAGACAGAAATCTGTGTATACATAATCAATATACACATAAACGCACACCAGACTAAAAAATGTGTATGCATCATCAACGTACACATAAATGCACATCAAACAGAAATATGTGTATGCATGATCACCGTACACATAAACGCACAACAAACAGAAATCTGTATATGCATTACGTACACATAAATGCACATCAAACTGAAATCTGTGTATGCATCATCAACGTCCACCCATCCATCCATTATCCAATCCTACGTTGCCCCATGTGGAGCGTAGAAGCCCGGGGCTAGGCAATTTGGTCCTGACATTTAAGACGAGGTGACCAGCCTCACTCATCCCTGAGTGGCATTACATACGCAATAACCCCAACAAGCCCTTGGATATAAACTGCACCGGCTCAATCCGACTGGAGTGCTGTAATTACCCACTAAACCACCAGGCACCTAATTTGGTTATATGGTTACCACCCAGCACAGTAAATGATTTCCTGGTGTACAGGAAACCATTAGGCTTGTCACTCAGTGCAGAGCCACCCACTGGCAGAAGAAAGAGGAAAGAATGAAGGAAAGAAAGACAAAAGAGGGAGTGTAAAGTCACCCATTGGCAGAAGGACGAGGAGAGAATGAAGTCCAGAGAGACAGAAGAGGAAGGAGGGAATGGAGAGAGGAGAGGAAAAGGCAGACACCCGAGAGCAGCACTACATTGAGTGAGTGGATGATGAGCGCCCCCACCTACCACACTGCATAGTATAAATGCATGACAAACTGAAATCCATGTGCGCATCAACGTACACAGTATAAACGTACTCCAAACTGAAATCCATGTATGCATCTTCAACGTACACACTACAAACGCACACCAAGCTGAAATCCATGTACAAATCATCAACGTACACTAGGGTGCTCAGGGCCACATAGGGTGAATTTTGAGAACAATGTGGAGAGAGAGAGAGAGAGAGAGAGAGAGAGAGAGAGAGAGAGAGAGAGACAGACAGACAGACACAGAGACTGACAGACTGTGTGTGTGTGTGTATGTATGTGTGTGTGTGTGTGTGTGTGTGTGTGTGTGTGTGTGTGTGGAATTACATGTAGAGACAGACAGACGAATCAGGAAGTGAAGGAGCATTGTGATGTTGATGTGGATGTGCCAGAAAGTGTTAGGAGAAATACACTGAGGTGGTTTGGCCATGTGGAAAGGATGGAGAGTGAAAGACTAACAGGGAAAGAGTATGTGAGCAAGGAAGAGGGGGGCCGAGGATGAAATGGAGGGATAGAGTGAAGAGGTACAGTATATGAGAGAGGGAGGTGTGAGCTGGGGGGAGGGCAGTGAATTGGCAGGGGACAGGGTGACATGGAGGCGATTTGTTTGTGGCCACCCCTTACAGGATTAAGGAGTCTGGCAATAGATAGATGGATATATAGGTGGATTATTTTTTTATGCAAGGAAGGAACCAAAGGCCAGGAGCCCACAAACCATCCCTTCCAAGAATAAAACAAACAATACAAAAGAGACCCAAATTCAAGATCCGTTCATTTTGAGATGCCCGGACACACTGCGCTTGAAAGACTGGAGATCACAGGAATCAGGAAATACAGACAGAGGGAGAGAATTCCAGAGTTGATCTGATGGACAGACAAACAGAGCATCAAAACAAAGCTCATGGGTAAGAGTCATGGTGTCTGGATGGTGTTTAGGGGTCAAACAAGAGCCCCCTGGTGTTTATCACTGGCCAGTACGAAGCCAATGTTCCTGTACTCCTGTATGTCAAAGTCCCCTTAAAACTGGGACTGATCACACCCGTTGTTTTGGCACCATAACATACAGGAAGAACATCTGGTTTCTTTCCACTCCCTGCTGAAGTGTGGCACAGTTGTGGGATGGTGAACAAGTGTGGTACAGAACAAATCTCCCAAGCCCATTTGCTTCTGAGTGCCTGAGCAATCTTTACCTGATCCAATTCTTTTACTTCCTGTATGTCAAAGTCCTCTTAAAACTGGGATTGATCACACCCGTTGTTTTGGCACCATAACATACAGGAAGAACATCTGGTTTATTTCCACTCCCAGATGAAGTGTGGCACAGTTGTGGGATGGTGAACAAGTGTGGTACAGAACAAATCTCCCAAGCGCATTTGCTTTGGAGTGCCCAAGTGATCTTTACATGATCCAATTCTTTTAATTCCTCAGGAAATCACGGCTGAAGGAGGAGGTAATCCTGGCAGTGGTTCTGTGATGGACATGGAGGGCCTAGATGAAGCAGGTGAAGAGCAGGTCGTGAAAGAGAAAGTTACTAAAACCATGGCAAACATTTATTTGGTTGGAGCTCTGGGCAAGGCTATCACTGAGGCTCACCTTCCTACACTTCAGCAGGGTATTTCCACTTGCACAAAATGGGGAAGAACATGGTGTGCAATAAAGTTCCGTAAATGCCGTACAATAAATGACAGTTCTGGAGGAAGTCCTGAATCCCCACAGCAGATGAATGATGTGTCACTGAATCCCTCAAAAGGATTCTGAAGTGGTGGGAAAACCTAAAGAAAAGCAAGGGATGAAGTTGAGAAACCAAATTACAAAATGATGGAGCATTCAGAGAAGAACTGGACTGTTCAACATCATGCACCACACGGCTGAGTCTCTAATCAATGTGGAAGATCGGAAGGTCACAACAAGGTCAGTGGACCTCATCCTGGCTTGGCGGGAGGCACAGGCAATGCGAGAGATCTCAACAGGAAGCTCAGAGGAGGCTATAGGAACAGCACCAAATGGTGCAGAGAGCAATCACTGCTGACTACAGGTCAACTGATGGAGATGTCTCACCACCAAAGACAAGGTGATGGAGCACATCCAGATCCCAACCTTCAGATTACAACACCAATGACCAGCAGAAGTAGAGGGAGGAACATCATCACCCCAGACCTGGCAACTGCCCTTGATGGCACCAACACCAGCAACAGCAGTGTCGTACACCATTGCAACAACTACTGTTAGTCTCTGCCACGTTGTGTCCCAGTTGGCTTTGTCCTCCAACACTTTTAGGTCGCCTGGGAGGAAGCATCGCAGCAGTGCAGAACACATGCTTCGATTATGGAGCAAGTAGCTACAGCATCTGGGTCTGGGCAGCTCTTCATTCATTAGGACTCCAACCTTCTGCCTGCACTGACTGGAACTGAGAAGGTGGACAGGCTGGAAATCATTGTATTGCCCCACCCAGAAGAAACCTCTCAGTTGCTGGGAGATCCGAAGATTACAGCCAGTACAGGTGAGGAACAAGCAAACACAGTCATCAAGACCCTGAAGGGCTGGTGCCTTGATGGAAGAATCGTGGAAATGAGCTCTGACACCACAACACGCATCACTGGACAGTGGGGTGCAGTGTGCATCAGGTAGAGGCTGCTTTGGATACAAACCTCTTACACTTCAACTGTCACCATCACGTGTCTGGGGTTCTAACTGGGGACGACTTCAAGAAACTAGTCTTCATCTTCAAATTTAAAGCTCCTGGCACAATGCATATGGCTTGCTGGATGGCCTAGATTTTATACACACTGAAGATCTGGCTCTTTTGGGATCAGGCACTGAGAGACACTGCGTTGCTCACCTCAATGGTGTGTGTGTGTGAAGTCTGGTTTAGAGCTCCTCAGGCAGTGAATGCCCCTGTAAATTATCTCCAACAGCCTGAAGTACATCAGTAAGCACCATGCCATCAACAGAGGAATGGCTGATGCTGAGTTGGGTGCTGTGATGGGAGGGAAGGGGAGGCCAAGGATGTGATGGAGTGATAGAGTAGAAAGGTATATGAGAGGAGGGTGAACGACCAACTAATTACACTTGCCCTATTCAGTCCTTGGGTGTTAGTGAAGGAGAAGCAGGAGATGGTGGAGGCCAAGGAGCCGATGAAGGTGATGAAGATCATGTTAAAAGAAGGGTGAGATTGGACACAGTGATGATGCAATCGACACGGGTGGCTGACTTCTACACCTTCTGTCCTTCTTTGAAGTGGCACGTATCCCAAACAACTTTCTTTAATTAGACCCAAGAGAGTGCGGAGGACATTCAGACTACAAACAGCGGGAGGGAGTCTTGCAGTCGATCTCAGAGGTCAACAACGTCAGAGAGAGAGGGGCCAAACTCATCCCAGACTTCAAAGCAACCCTCACTCGGCAAGAAGAGCAAAAGCAATCGGAAAAATCAAAAGCCATGGAAACAGTTCTTGAGGAAGAAGAGTACAGTGCAGAAAGTGGAAACCATCCCATCTACCAATCCTGTCAGTCTGTGCACCACCATTAATTTCTGTTATGTAGATTAAATATTTCTTTATTTATATAATTTGGGATAGAATACAAAGCTGGGTGTGTCTGAATTAACTGGAAGGTGAATTTATCTGAGCACCCTAACGGACATGATATAAAAGCACACCAAACTGAAATCCGTGTATGTAACATCAATGTTCACAATATAAACATGCACCAAACTGAAATACATGTCTGCATCATCAATGTGCACAGTATAAATGCATACCAAACTGTTATCTGTAAGCGCATCATCACCGTATACAGTATAAACACACACCAAACTGAAATACATGTACGCATCATCAACATACACAGTATAAACGCACACCAAACTGAAATCTGTGCATGCATCATCAACGTACACAGTATAAACGCACACCAAACTGAAATCTGCATATGCATCATCAACGTACACAGTATGAACGCACACCGAACTGAAATAAACCATGATATATTGGATTTTTTATTTACTGAGTGCCCAAGGCCTTTTGGGGGGGGGGTTGATAGATACAGCCAACATCTATCTATCAACCTATCTATCTATCTATTGCTAGACGCCTTAATCCCGTAAGGGGTGGCCACAAACATATCACCTCTATGTCACCCTGTCCCCTGCCATTTCATTGCCCTGCCCCGAGCTCACACCCCCCTCTCTCATATACCTCTCTACCCTATTCCTCCATCTTATCCTCAGTCTCCCCCTCCTTCTCATATACCTCTCCATTTCATCCCTCCATCTCATCCTTGGCCTCCCCCTCCCTCTCATATACCTCTCCACTCAATTAATCTATCTCATCCTTGGCCTCCCCATCATCCTCATATACCTCTCTACTCCATCCTACACTTCATCCTTGGTCTTCCCCTCCCTTTCATACACTAAGGACTTCCATCTGTGCTTCTTAGTACAAATGTAAGAGCTGCCTGTGCCACACCACGAAGGCTACCCAACACTGCCTTACCTCACCACTATAACTACTGTTCAGCTTACCACCCATATCTATCTACATTTATCCATCTATCAACATTCAACTCTTGCTATTCACAGCTTCACATACTGTTGTACTTTAAAGGTAAATTATTTCAAAACTTCACAGGAAGATGTTTGGTGCTTTTACCACAGCCTCATCTGTTGCTGGTGGTTTGTATGTGACTTGTGTGCATGCGTTGTGCAAGAAATACTGTGCAGTTACCCTGTACAGGTATGTGCTGTGCAGTACAGTGTAGCCAGAAGGGTTTGTGTATCACAGTGTACAGTGTTTGTAGGAAGTATTAATATGCCATACAACACATGTAATATAGGTGTCATGGTGGCTCTGTAGCCAAAGCCAAGAGTTATCACAGTCAAACCAGTGATTTTTGCACACGGTATCAATTAGTCATGGCTTTTACTTATTGATGGAGGGACTGGTGCCTAACCAATGCCAATAGCAGGGGTTGACTGTAAAAGGTGAATTTTACTGACAAAAAGCTACTGAGGCAGATGTAAGAACAGCCATATAATTTGTAAAAGCTGTACACACACACACACACACACATACACACCACCCCATCCTACCACACCACACCACACCAAATTAAGAGAGGACAAGAAATGTATTCAACAATACTATATTTAGAAATTAGTAACTATCTATCTACCTACTTATCTATCTGACTATTGACAGATAGATAGTAATAACCTCGAATCTGACTTCACAATCTAGTGGCCTAACCTTGCTTGCTTGCCTGTGGTTGACAGGTCTGATCCACCACACAGGTGATACTCAATGACAACAAAAATCCTCATCAGACCAAACTCAGCAAAAGGAGTTAGGGCCGACCACAAACGCTTGGTCGAGGGAATATTTTGTGGCCTTTCGAGATCTATCTGTCTATCTACTGCCAGACGCCTTAATCTGGGTGGCCACAAACAAATCACCTCCATGTTGCCCTGTCCCCTGCCATTTGACTGCCCTCCCCAGCTCACACACCCCTCTCTCATATACCTCTCCACTCCATCCCTCCATCTCATCCTCAGCCTCCCCTACCACCTCACTCACATACACTCTCCTCATAGTCTCTCACTCTCCATCCCCTCAACTTACACCCCCCTCTCTCATACACCTCTCCACTCCATCCCTCCATTTCATCCTTGGTCTCTCCCTCCCTCTTCTCCCCCCCCCCCAACTTCACTCACATACTCTCCTAGTCAGTCCCTCACTCTCCAACCTCTCCACATGGCCAAACCACCTCAGTGTATTTCTCCTAACTCTTTCTAATACATCCACACCCACACACAATGCTCCTTCACTTCCTCATTTGTCTGTCTCTCCATGTAACTCCACCTCACTCACATACACTCTCCCAGTTAGTCCCTCATTCTCCATCCTCTCCACATGGCCAAACCACCTCAGTATATTTCTCAACACTTTCTATCACTCAACATTAATTTAAGCAAACACTTTCAATTAATTCAGTTTTCAAATTTAAAAGACATGCTCTCAAAAAATAAATACAGTACATCAATACACAATAATGATAACAATAATAATAATAATGTCGTAGTAGTAATAATAAGAGCAACAATAATGTGTTAATAATAGTAATCATAAATGTAATAATAATAATAATACTTCATCCATCCAGCCATCATCCAATCCTACATTGCCCCATGAGGAGCGTAGGAGCCCTGGGCCAGGCACTTGGTCCCGACATTTAAGATGAGAGTGACCATCCGCACTCATCCCTGAGTGCCATTACATGAGCAATCAACTTCAACCACCCCTTGGATATAAACCTTCACCGGCTCAATCCGATTGGAGCACAATAATTACCCACTAAGTCACCAGGAGCCAAAATTTGGTTATGTGGTTATCACCCAGTGTAGTAAATGGTTTCCTGGTGTATAGGAAACCATTTGGCTTGTCACTCAGTGCAGAGTCACCCACAGGCAGAAAGAAGAGGAAAGAATGAAGGAAAGAAAACCAGAAGAGGGAGTGTAAAGTTACCCATAGGCAGAAGGACAAGGAAAGAATGAAGGAAAGGAAGACAGAAGAGGATGGAAGGAAAGAAGGACGGAGGAAAGGAAATAGCAGACACCCGACAGCTACACTACATTGAGTGAGTGGATGATGATGATGATGATGATGATGATGATGATGATGATAATGATAATAATAATAATAATAATAATAATAATAATAATAATAACAATAATCTATCTACCGTATCTATTGCCAGATGCCATAATCCCTTAAGGGGTGGCCATTTGACTTTGAGTTATTGGTTTTATGGGGAGGGGCACTAACCCTCCATTAACCCACTTGTTGACATGTAGGGAGCACGAATAGGTTGGTTATATGGTAACCACCCAGCATTGTAAATGGTTTCTTGGCTTACAGGAAACCATTTGGCTTGTCACTCAATGTAAAGCCACCTGTAAAGGAATGAAGAGCAATAAGAAGTGACAGGAAAGATGGGAGATATAGGAAGGGAGGAGGGCAGGCACAGAAAAAGAATGATAAAGGATAAGTGAGTGGATGATGGTTGCAACCACCTACCACCCATAATAATAATAATAATAATAATAATAATAATAATAACAGTAATAATCATCATCCAATCCTACGTTGCCCGATGAGCAGCGTAGAAACATGGGGCCAGGCAAGTTGGTCCTGATTTTTAGATGAGTGACCAACCCCACTCATCCCCAAGTGGCATTACGTTAGCAAAAAAACACCAACCACCCCTTGGATATAACCTTCACTGGCTAATAATAGTAATAGCCACAGTAGCAACAGTAATACCAATAATAATACATAATTACAGCACTAGGAATCATAATAATAATTTCTCATTGGTAATAATAATGTTAATAGTTCTCATTGGTGATAATAATAAAAATAATAATAAATAATAATAATAATAATAATAATAATCATGACAGTTGCTAACCCACTTAGGAACACCTGAAATATGAAGAAATTTTTATGTACTTACCATCTATCTATCATGTATCTATCTAGCCTATCTATCACTGGCTATCATTATCTATCAACACAGATGATAAGGAGCTGCAACATTATTCTATATATTGCCAGATGCCCTAATATCACCTCCATATCACCATGTCCCCCGCCATTTCACTGCCCTCCCCACAGCTCACACACCCCTCCCTCTTACAGTATATCTATCACTCCACCTCATCCTTGGTCTCCCTCTCCCTATCCCCCTCCCTTCACCTCACTCATATACTCTCTTAGTCTCTCACTCTCCATCTTCTCCACATGGCCAAACCACCTCAGTGGTTTCCTATCACATCCACATCCACACCACAATGCCCCTTCACTTCCTCATTTGTCTGTCTGTCTCTCCATGTAACTCCACATACAAAAACATACACTCTCCTAGTCAGTCTCTCATCCACATCCACACCACAATGCTCCTTCATGTCCTCATTTCTCTCTCCTTGTAAAAAAATGATTGTGTTATTATTATTATTATTATTATGATGGATGATTATTATTATTATTAATATTATCATCATATGTATCAGCATTCTCCACCTTTCTCCTGCTCCCTCATTATCTATCATCATAACTGTCTAACTATCATAATCATTATCTATCAATAACTATCACCCACCTATCTATCAAAGGAACTCAATATCATAAGCGGTGAAGCAACTGTTAACATATTTTCCTATCCACCTACCTATCACTGTCTATCTATTATCATCCCTTTTATCTATTTGTCTATCAAAAGGGGAAGAACAACTGACAACCAATTCCCTTTAACTTGGCCAAAATGCTAGTCCTCTGGAGGAATGTATAGCCACAAAAACATATTCTTGGCCAATATAAAGTTAACAAACTATTGAAGACTAACTCACAATTTTTATGCGTACCGTAGTAGTAGTAGTGGTGGTTTCCTGTAAAGTAAATAAATACATTAGTAGTAATAATAGTAAAAATAATAATAATCTATCTATCTATCTATAGCCCGACGCCCTAATCCCGCAAAGGGTGGCCGCGGACAAAACGCCTCCAAGTCACTCTGTCACCCACCATTTGACTCCCCTCCCCCCAACTCACCCCCCCCTCCCTCATATACCTCTCAACTCCATCCCTCCACCTCATCCTCGGTCTACCCCTCCCTCTCCCTCCCTCCACCTCACCTACACACACCCTCTTAGTCAGTCTTTCATTCTCCATTCTCTCCACATGTCCAAACCACCTCAGTGTATTTCTCCTAATCTTTTCAACCACATCCACATCTACCCCACAATGTTCCTTCACTTCTTCATTCGTCAACCTGTCCCTCCATGTCACTCCACATGCTCCTCTCAAGTAACTCATTTCCACTGCTCTCACTCTTGACTTGTTCCCCTCTTGCAAGGTCCACGCCTCGCTTCCATACGTCAGGGTAGGGATCACAATACCATCATGCAGTGACTTCTTAACTTCCATACTCACCTCCCTATTTCTCATCACTGCTTTCAGTGTGCCAACGACCTTCCTTCCCTGCTGTACCCTTTCACGTACTTCATCCCCCAAAGTTCCATCCTTACTCATCACACTACCCAAGTACTTGAATGCACTCACATTCTCCATATCCTCACCATCCAACCTCACTGCACACTCTGTGACTTCAGTCCTCTCAAACACCATAACTTTACTTTTGTTTACATTAACTTTCAGCTTCCTCCTCCTACACACTGTCCCAAATTCATTCACCAAACCTTGCAACTCCCATTCATCTTCACTCAGCAATACTGTATCATCAGCAAACAGCAACACCGGAAGCTTCCAAATCTCACCCTCATTCATTAGGGCCACCCCCACATCCACTGCCCTACCTTGTACCTCCTTTACGACCCCATCCATATATATATTAAACAGCCATGGAGACATTACACACCCCTGTTTCAGTCCCACATTGAGATCAAAGAACTCACTCAGCTCACCATCCACTCGCACCGTAGCCCTAGCTCCCTCGTACATACTCTTCACAGCACTCAACAATTTCCCCTCCACTCCATATATTCTTAATACCTTCCACATACCTTTCCTATCTATTCTGTCATAAGCTTTCTCCAAGTCCATGAAGGCAGCGTACACTTTCCTTCCCTTCTCTAGATACTTCTCCACTAAACATCTTAGAACAAATATCTGATCTACACACCCTTTTCCCTTCCTAAATCCCCCTTGTTCTTCTCCAACTAGCTCCTCTGTCATATGCCTAACCCTATCAATGAGTATTCTACCATATATTTTACCAGTCACACTAAGAAGGCAAATACCCCTATGGTTACCACATACTTCTCTCTCCCCTTTTCCTTTGTACAGAGGAACAATTATACCTGATTTCCAGTCCTCTGGAACCCTTCCCTCTTCCCAAGCCAATCTACACAACTTCCATATCCACTCCACAACAATCTCACCCCCATACCTAAGCATTTCACCACACACTCCATCAATTCCTGGGGCCTTTCCCAGCTTAATCTTCTTCATCGCTTCCACTACTTCTGACCTACTGATCTCTTCCTCCCTCCTCTCATCTCTTCTTCTCCCAGCCATTCCCCAACCACTTATACTCACACTGCTCTCACTCTCTACATTCAACAAATCCTCAAAGTGCTCCTTCCATCTCCTCAATTTCTCTCTCTTCTCCACCAACAATCTATTATTCCTATCTTTCACTCCCCTACTATTTCCCCTTTCACACTGCCTTACTTTCTTTACCTCCTTCCAAAACAATTTCTTACTCTCCCTCCATTTCACACTCAGATTCCTCCCAAACTCTTCATCCACTTCCTTCTTACTCTCCTTCACCAGTCTCTTAACCTCCCTTCTGCTCACATATACCTCTCTCTTCTCTCTCTCATCTTCTCCCCTACCTCTACTCGCCAACCATTCACCATATGCCTTCTTCTTTTGTTCCACAGCTCGTTTCACCTCATCATTCCACCATACTGTCCCTTGCACACCCTTGCATCTCCTCCTCACTCCACAAACCGCCTCACACGCTGCGCTTATCTCTTCCGTGAATATCTTACATACGTCTTCCACCCCTTCCATCTGCTCTAGCTCATACCTTCCCAATCTTTCTTCCACTATGCTCTTATACTCTGTCCTCTTCTCACTATCTTGCAATTTCTCCACTCTTCTCACAGGAGCTGCTTCCTCCTGTCTTCCCCTTCGCCTCCTCAACCACTTTCTTTGCAGCTCCATCTTGGCCATCACTAAGTGATGGTCCGAGACTCCATTCCCCCACCCTCTCCACACCCTTGCATCCAACACTTGTCTTCTCATTCGCTCATCCACACACACGTAGTCTATCATTGCCTTTCGTTCAACAAGTTCACCATCCATCCTCCTCATTACTCTCCATGTATACCGGTGGATCATCTTACGACGAAAGTAGGTGTTGGCTATTGCCAACCCCTTACCAGCACAGATGTCCACCAAAGCACTACCATTCCCATCTACTTCCGCTGGCACACCCCACTGACCAACCACTCCATCCACTCGTACATTCCCGACTTTGCCATTCATGTCTCCAATCAACAGCACTCTCTCGCTCCTCTCAAACTTGTCCATACATGCTTCTACTCTCGCCCAAAACTCATCTTTCACTCTTGCTACTCAATCCTCTGTTGGAGCATACACACATACAATTGCCCATGCTTGTATACCTACTTTCATCCTCACCCATACAATCCTTGCACCCACTGTTCCATACTCTCTTATATTCTCCTTCCACTTCTTGCTTATCATCAGACATACTCCCTCTCTTGCCCTCTCATTCTCACTGACTCCCGCACATATACCTACACCGTATTCCCATTCTCTCATCCTTTCACCTTTCCATTTAGTTTCAGTCAATCCACATATATCCAATTTTGCATCCTCAAGCACCTGGACAATCTCTCTCTCTTTCACTTCATCATTCACTCCTCTCACATTCCACGTTCCTACTCTCAGAATGTCCTTTGTCCGTTCCTTAGTCGTCAACGTATGGTCCGTCCGGGTCCGAGGCGCTTTATTTGCTTTTTTAGTTAGTTCTTTTTACAGGGTGGGGCACTAACCCACCACCAACCCTTTTAGTCGCCTCGTACGACAAGCAGGGATACTGGGGGAGTATTCTTGAAACCCCCCTACCCCCAGGGGTGGCCAAACAAATAAAATTATAATAAATAATAATAATAATAATAATAATAACAATCTTTAATAAGAAAGTTTTTTATCCTAACCTTCAAACTCCGAAACATCAAATAATAATACTGAAATAATAATAATAATAATAATAATAATAGTAATAATAATAATAATAATCTTTAATAAGTAAGCTTTTTTATCCTAACCTTCATACTCAGAATATCATGTATAATAATAATAATAAAAATAATAATAATAATACTGTACTATCTATCTATCTATTGCCAGACGCCTCAATCCCGTTTGGGATGGCCACAAACAAATCGCCTCCAAGTCGCCCTGTCCCCCGCCATTTCACTGCCCTGCTCCCAACTCACACCCCCCTCTCTCATATACCTTTCCACCCCATCCCTCCATCTCATCCTCAGCCTCCCCCT
Source organism: Coenobita brevimanus (assembly GCF_032717465.1). NCBI lineage: Eukaryota > Metazoa > Arthropoda > Malacostraca > Decapoda > Coenobitidae > Coenobita > Coenobita brevimanus. The sequence goes on from NC_137015.1 coordinate 37,355,565, forward strand.
CCCTCTTCCCCCCTCCACCTCACTCACATACACTCTCTTCGTCAGTCTTTCACCCTCCATCCTCTCCACATGGCCAAACCACCTCAGTGTGTTCCTCACAACACTTCCTATCACATCCACATCAACACCACAACGCTCCTTTATATCCTCATTCATCAGCCTGTCTCTCCATGTGACTCCACATGCTCCTCTTAAATAACTCATTTCCAGTGCTCTCACTCTTGACTTGTGTCCTTCCAACAACGTCCAAGCTTCACTTCCATACGTTACAGTTGGTATCACTATACTGTCGTGTAGTAACTTTTTCACTTCCATGCTCACTTCCCTGTTTCTTACCACTGCTTTCAAGGAACCAGCAACCTTTCTTCCCAGCTGTACCCTTTCAAGCACTTGACCCTCCAAACCTCCATCTTTACTCATCACACTACCAAAATACTTAAATGTACTCACATTTTCCAATTCCTCACCATCCAACCTCGCTGTACATTCACTTACTTCACCTCTCTCAAAGACCTTCACACTACTCTTCCCTACATTCACCTTTAGATTCCATTTCTTACACACTCTCCCAAACTCATCCACCAAGCCCTGCAGCTCCCCTTCATCTTCACTCAACAACATAGTATCATCTGCAAACAACAGTACAGGGAGTTTCCAAACACTACCCTCTCTCACCACGGCCACTCCAACATCCACTACCCTACCTTGTACCCCTTTTATTACCCCATCCATGTACAGATTGAACAACCATAGAGACATGACACATCCCTGTTTCAACCCAACCTTCAAAGAGAAAAATTCACTCAGTTCACCATCCACACGCACTGCAGCCTTAGCACCATCATACATACTCTTCACAGCATTCAGCAACTTCCCATCTACTCCATATATTCTTAATACTTTCCACAATCCTTGTCTATCCACCCTGTCATATGCTTTCTCTAAATCCATGAAGGCCACATACAACTTCTTTCCCTTCTCTAGAAACTTCTCCACTAAAGATCTAAGAATAAACATCTGATCTACACAACCTCTTCCCTTCGTAAAGCCTCCCTGTTCTTCTCCAACTAATTCCTCTGTTCTTTCTCTAACTGTCAATAAGTATCCTACCATACACTTTTCCTATTATACTAAGAAGACAAATGCCCCTATGATGACCACACACTTCTTTTTCCCCTTTTCCTTTGTACAAGGGAATAATTATACCTGACTTCCAATCCTCCGGGCCTTTACCTTCCTCCCAGGCCAATCTGCACATCTTCCACATCCATTCTACTACTATCTCTCCCCCATGTTTCAGCATTTCACCACACACTCCATCAATTCCTGGGGCTTTCCCCAAATTAACTTTCTTCATTGCTTCCACAACTTCTATCCTACTGATTTCTTCCTGTTTCTCACCTCCCTCCTTCTCCCAGCCATTCTCCAGCCACTTATACTCGCATTACTTCCATCCTCTGTGTTCAACAATTCCTTAAAAGTGTTCTCTCCATCTGCTCACTTTTTCTCCCTTCTCCACTAGTAATCTACCATTTTCATCTTTCACTCCCCTGCTAACTTCACTTCTGCCCTATCTTACTCTCTTCACCTCTTTCCAGAACATTTTCTTACAGTCCCTCCACTTTACATTCAAATTCCTCATCCACTCTCTCTTACTAATCTTTTCACCTCTCTCTTTCTTTCTACATATACCTCTCTCTTCCGCCTCTCAACTGCTTCCACGCCCCTATTTCTCATCCATTCACTGTATGCTTTCTTCTTTTGTGCCACAGCCTGTCTCACCTCTTCATTCCACAACGCTGTTCCTTGTACCCCCGTCCGTCTTCTCTTCATCCCACACACATCACATGCTGCACATATTTCTTTTGTGAATATCCTGCACACACCTTCCATGTCCCCCATCTGCTCCAATTCATATTTGCCCAATCGTTCCTCCACTTCTCTCTTATATTCTGTCTTTTTCTCATCCTCTTGTAACCTTTCTGCTCTCCTTGCAAATACTCCTTCTTCCCGTCCTTCCCTTCTTCTATTTCTCCATCTTATTTGGATCTTGATTCTGGTCACCACCAAGTAGTGGTCAGAAAGTCCACTCTCCCAACCTCTATAAGCACTTGCATCCATTACACATCGTCGCATCCTTTCATCCACATACACATAACCAATCTTTGCCTTCCTATCATTCAGTTCACCATCCACCCTTCTCATCACTTGCCATGTATACCTGTGGATCATTTTATGCCTGAAGAGGGTATTGGGTATCACCAACCCCCTCCCAGCACAAATGTCCACTAACGCACTGCCATTCTCATCTATCTCAGCAGGCACACCCCACTCACCAACTATTCCATCCACCTTCACATACCCTACTTTACTATTCATATCACCGATCTAAAACGCTCTCTCATTCTTTCCAAACTTTTCCATGCACACTTCCACATTTGTCCAGAACTCTTCTCTCACTCTGCTTGCACGATCTTGCATTGGCACATACATGCACACAATCGCCCACATTTGAATTCCAACTTTCAATCTTACCCACACAATCCTTGACCCAACTGATCCATACTCTCTTGTTCTTCCATCTTTTACTCCCAACTAGACACGCTCCTTCTTTTGCCCTCTCATTCTCACCTACTCCTGCACATATATCCCATCCATACTCCCATTCTCTCACACTATCACCTTTCCATTTAGTTTCAGTTACTCCACATACATCAAATTTCGCACCCTCAAGCACCTGGACAATCTCTCTCTCTATCACATCTTTCGCACCTCTTCCATTCCATGTTGCAATTACCATGTCCTTTGTACGGTCCTTGGTCGTCATCTTTTGGTCAGTCCTTTTATACAAACTTAACCAAACTTACCCAAATCTAACCAAGCCTAACCTAATCTTTATTCGTATTTTCATTATTTACTGATCAGTCGTCTTCTTTCTCGAAAAACGGACTTTCGAACATATTGAAAGTCAATATATGTTCACAATTTTTTTTTGTCTCCTTATGGATTACCAAGGTAAATGGCAAAAAAATAAATAAATAAATGAATAAATAAAATTCCTCTTCAGCCAAAAACAGAATTATGAGATTCTGATCAATTTTTTTGGTATTTCTGACAATTCTACAATGTTTCTTTTCTATAGAATTTTCATCACAAATTAATTTTATTTTACCGTACTCTTGAAGATAAACTAATCTAACCTAACCTAAAGAAAATGAAAATAACTTGCGACAAAAATACCAGATAAAGTGTCCCCAAAAACACATCAAAATCTTATCATTCTGAAACCATAACACCAAAGTGATAAATATATAACAAATCAAAATATTCCAAATTCCTATTGTTACTTTTGCTAAATACAATTTCCTCACCTAAATCTTTTATTATCACTACCACAGCCTATATAAAATATTGCACCAATACAGTCAGTGGCAATTTTATTAACCTTAGAATAAAGGTAATATTACGATGTGTTAAAAATGTCCAAATCTCAAAACCTTCTCTAAACAGACGCCATATTACATTTCAATTTTCCTATCAATTCAAATTATCTTAACTACCACAGCCTCTAACAAAAATTGCACCAATTTTTCATACATCTTTACTGTCAGTGGCAAATATATCAACCTTGGAATAAGACCAGTATGACGAACTTTTATAAGCTGAAATCTCGAAATCTTTCCCAAACAGTCGCCGTATTACACTTAATTTTTTCCATCAATCAAAATCATTTCCACCACGACAGCCTACATCAAAAATTGCACCGGTATTTCATGCACCTTTATAGTCGTTGACAAAAATATTTACCTTGGAGGAGATGAGATATGAAGGATTATATTCGGCGTTCTCACCACTCAATCTTCCTCCGCGCCTTCGTCTTCTTCCTCTTCCTTACAGAAACACGACGGTCACGGTAGGCTCCGTATGATATAACCCATCATTTGATTATACAGTTACCACCCAGCGTTACAGGATTAGGCGTGTCACACAGTGTAAAAGCACCTGAATTAAGATGAAATATAAAGTGACAGAAAGGATGGGAACAATAAGAGAGGGACGCACACACAAAGGAATGATATAAGTGAAGGAAGAAATTGGCAGAACTGCATCAAAAAGTGGATGATAAATCACCACCACCTAACACCCGATGGCAGAGCAGTAGAGTGTATCATACTTAAGTGGTACGGGTATTATGGGAAGAATGGATATACAGAGACTGGCTAAAAGATAATGTGTGCAACACTTAAGGTATGAAAAGGTGTGGTTGGCCAGGATGAAATATGAATATGGTAAAATGAATAAGATAGTAAAATACCAAAGTTGATGAGGCTAGGGAATATAGAATTAAAGGGGGGATCAAGTTGGTTCAACGAATTATTGTTTGTATGATAGAGCACTTGATAAGAGGTGGCTTTCTTTATTGCTGCACTACCGTGGCACTGTTTCCCGCAAGGGTGCATCAGCTCACAGGACAGCCCAGCTGAGATCACTGCTTGCCTGTGGTTGATGGGTCTGCTTGGCTAGACAGACTGGGGTTACTCAACAACTCCGTCTGCCAGGTGTTCTCTGTCTGAAGTACATCTGTAAAGCACATTCATTCATTCATTCATTCGCCATCTAATCCTGTTGCCCCATGACGTGCGCAGGGGCCCGGGACTAGGCAAACCGGTCCTGACATTTAAGATAAACGTGACTACCCTCACTCATCCCTAAGTGGCATTACGTGCGGAATAAACCCCAACCATCCCTTGGATATAAACCTGCACTGGCTCATTCCGATTGGGGTGCTTAATTACCCACTTTAACCAACAGGCACCATAACTTGCTTATATGGTTACCACTCAACATAGTAAATGGTTTCCTGGTGTACAGGAAACCATTTGGCTTGTCACTCAGTGTAGAGTCGCCCGTAGACAAAAGGAAAAGGAAAGACAGAAGAGGAAGGACAGAAAAAGAGAGAGAGAGCAAAGGGCAGTCATCACCCAAGAGCAGCACTAGATCGAGTGAGTGGATGGTGAGTGCCCCCACCTACCACTAAGAAAAACACAAAAAGAAAAAAAGATTGCCATTGGTCAGGCCTGTACAATTGAGCCCATACCTATGGACTTTGATACGTAAATGGTGTCTGGTTCATTTCACTAGGCATGCTGTTGATAGGACTCCCACTTTTGCACATTATCTTTAAACTTTTTTGTATCCTACTTCACACCATCCTTACAAGGGGATAAAAAAAAAAAAAAATTATGTATTACTGCACACCTTGGTGGCATGGTGGTGAAGGTCTTAGGTTGGAAAATATATCCACGAAGTGATAAGGGGTTTCTCAAGTAGGCTATATAAATACAATATTGCCATGGATGTAGGGTAGTATTTATGATTTAAATGCCCAGTAATCTTCTTTCACTCTGCTTGCACAGTCTTCCATAGGCACAATACACAATCACCCACGTTTGTATTCCTACTATCAATCTTACCCCCACAATCCTTGAACCAACTGATCCATACTCTCTTATATTCTCCTTCCATCTTTTGCACACAACACATTCACCCTCTTTCATCCTCTCATTCTCACCTACTCCCACACACATAATCAATACTCCAACTCTCTCACCTCTCCATTTAGTCAATCCACATAGGTCCACTTTTGCATCCCCAAGCACCTGGAAAATCTCTCTCTCTTTCACCTCTTTTTTGGACCCCTCACATTTCACATTGATATCCACACCCGTCCTTGGTCGTCACCTGTTGGTCAGTCCTGGTCTGAGGCATTTTGTTTGCTATTTTAGTTAGTTGTTTCATGGGGAGGGGCACTAACCCTCCACTAACCCACTTGCTGACATGCAAGGAACACATACTGGTTGGTTATAAGATTACCACCCTCCGTATTACATCATTTCTGCCTTACAGGAAATAGTTTTTGTCATTCAATGTTGAGTCCCCTGGAGTACACTGAATGAGTGGATGATGGAACCCCCACCGACCACTAAGGTGCAGGAAAATATGAAGAGGTTTGGCTCCTGAGTGAATGCCACAGCTGCTTTGCTCCACCCAGGGTACAGAGTGCCACCATGTATTGGCTCCTCGTTAACACCTCTGTAATACAGTCATGTATTGTACAATGCTGTACTTACCTGTACTGTACTAGTAAAGGTAAGGCATGGTTAGACTTTAGCACCCAAAACTTTATTATTAAGTAAGACTGAATTACATTTTTTTTTTTTTACTCTGGAATCACACTTGTACAGTCAAAAATAAGAACAATTAAAACAATAATAAAAGAACGATTAAAATACTCTCGGCTGGGACACAACATTTCTTTCACTGGTTTCAGACTTGACTTCCAAATTTTCCTGCAATCCAATTCTGTAACTGCATTCTGACACTCACTTCGTTATTATGTACAGGACCACAGACAATTATACATATAACCTTAACTATATATATATATATATACTGTATATTTATATTCAACAAAAAGTCAAAAAATGTCTTATAAGAACAAAGTCTCCTCCCTTCACCCCCAATAATTTGTGCTTCAAGCTGTTTAATTAAGTACTGAAGTAGAAAAAATAAACAGCTACATATCTGTATATTAGTTTCATATCTAAGTACAGCATTAACTACAACTACAAACATTATGTATACTTGTGTGAGGCCATTACAGGAAGTACATGATAATTCTTAAAAATCTAATCTTCTTATTAATACTGTACTGTATACAAATATGTTCGTGCCAGGCTATGCAAGGCTGCTTTACCAGCCAACAACTAATGAACCTAAAATTATCCTAGTTGATGGTGTATGCACATCTATCCTAGTTGATAACACGCTCAAGCTTGGCAAAACTGCTAGTATACAAGGTGTCTGATGGTACACAAAAGCTTAAGCTAGCCAAGAAGATTTATACCAAGCTGAGACAACAGAACCCCCCCAAGTTACTGTATGGTGTAACTTCAAACTTAACCTAGTCGGTTTCACCCAAATCAGGCCTAGCTAGTCAGCATTTATCATATCCAAGTTAGTATTATGTCTAGCTTTAAGTTGTACACTTAGCCTAATCAGAGGACATGACTTTCAAATTTGCTTATTCTCTGCAATGGCCACCACACTTGCACCCATCATGACAGGTAGGATGGCACTTCTAGCTAGTTATTGTAATTCATTATCCTACAGGACCTAGATATATTGCTGAATATCAGAGCCATCCCAGCAAGTTGGGCATATGGTATGGTTTACTCACAATGCTCTGAGTATAGTGCTGAGAACTTTGCAATCTGGCTCGAGTTTTCTGAACTGCTGATAAACAACGTGTATTAGTTGTCAAATCTTCAAAGAGCAGGCTATAGCTGACTTCACACTACAGGCTTCTGTCTATTGTGATCATGTTTAAGTATCATGATGTATATAGAAAGGGGAAAAAAATCTTTCAATATAACAAAACTGGTCATAAATTAAGAAAATATATGATTAAACAGGAAGGCCAGGGTGAATACTGATATGATTTCCTTGACAGTGAACAAGGTTTGTGAGGTATACCAAGTGCTCAGTGCTGGCTGTTACTACTGGATTTAAGGCTGAATGAAATCTGAATAGCATATACAGAGGTAGAGTGCAAAATCATATGGCCCCACTTAATTTTTCAACAGACATTTCAATAAAACTGACTGAGTGTTTTTTCTTTTTCTTTTCTTTTTAATATGATTTAGATATTTTATTGTGTTTTCTGTGAAAGAACACAATGGTCAAACTGTCAACTGAGCATAAAGTGCACAACCCACCCTGAAGTGGAAAGAGTTTGAGGGAAATGATTGACAATTGGAAAATAAAGGCTGACAGGAAGTAATGACTTGTACAGGCTAGAAAATGATCAAGGGAATGGGTGTTATATAAGGAAATGGGTTAAAGGATGACAAGTTGACACAAAACAGAGGAATGTTAGAGGAAATAAAAGCTGATACAGGACAGAAAAACAGGAGAAACAGCTCATACACAAGGGAGAAGGATTAAATGAAGAATGGGGTCATACACAAGAGAAATGGGTTAAATAATGAAATGCTTCACACAGGACAGAGAAGGGTTAAGGAAGAATATTGGGGAAAAAAAGGCTCATACAGATAGACACTAAGGAAAGAGAGGCTCACACAGGACAGAGACAGACTGAAGAAAAGGCTAATACAGGAAAAATAGAAAGGCTGATACAAGAGGGAGCAGTTGAGAAAGAGTGAAGGAAATAGAGGGGAGGAAAGATTATCTAAATAGCTCAAATAACTGGGATGTGAAAAAAAAAAAAAAGAAAAAAAAAAAAAAAGCATTAAGATAAGAAAAGACTGATAATGGGGAGAAGTAATTATGGAAGAAAAGACTTATGCACGATGGAAAAGGGTTACAGAAAGGAAAAGTTTGATACCAGAGAGAAAAAGATGAAAGGAAGAAAAGTGATGCAAAGGTAAGAAAGGTATAGGAAGAAAAGAATAATGCTAAAAGTGTTATTAAAAAATGGTTCCTACGGTACAATTGGGAGAAGTGTTAAGGAAAGACAAGGTAGAAATACTATCTAAAATAAAATGCTCATACACACAGCTGGAAGAAGGGTTAAAGGAAGACTCTAAAGAAAATAAAGTATGATTGAAAGAAGGACTAAAATGAGGGAGACCTGGAATTTGAGGGAAGACAAGTTCATGGAAGTTTGGGGGAAAAAAAATGTTGTAGATTAAGGTTATGTAGACAAAAATAGGTTTAATTGGGAGACAAAAGGGTGAGAGTTAAAAAAAAAAAATAATAATAACCTAGTGGGTCCTACAGGCAATCCAAGTCACCCTCCTCACCCTAGCCTATGCAACAATACTGTAATGTATATTCAACTGACGGATGAAACAAAAAACTACTTGTCTTTTACTAACAAAGTTCATCCGTTAAGGCTACATTCTTATACAAACTATCATACATTTAATGTAAATCTATGAATAGCACTTGTGGTTTAGGCAACATCACATTTCCCTAGACTAACAATATGATTCAGTGATAATTATGGGCTCAACAGACTCGAAATTCATCCTGAGTTGTATTGGATATGTTGGAAGAGTTTACCACGATCAAGGATAAAAACTACAGAAGTATATCAGTTGAAGCTTAAAGATTCTGCCAAGTTTTAATATCATAACAGTGAACCAGTGAACTTGATAAACTCTATGAGTCTAACCAAGTGAAGAATTATCCCATGACAAACATGCCAAGAGTTAAATAGAGAGGCTATCTTGTGAACTTTCTGAAATATGGCAGATGACAGAGATCTGCTTGCTCTAACAACCTGGGTGCAAGGGTAAAGTAGGGTGACTTGTACTAAACCTTTCTCCATCAACAGTCAAAAACTACAACCAGGAAAAAAGGTGTGTGCGAGTTGGCTGGTATTTTCAACAGTTTAGGAGGCTCTCTAGCACCTCTTTCTTACTGGTTTATTTCTTCATTAGGCTCATTAATAATCTCTTGCACAGTATGGTATGTGATTTAAGCAACCTACATCAATATTACGTGCCATAAATAAAGTATATATCAATGATCATGATGTAAGACGCAAAATAAACTGCTATGGAAGAGATAATATGCTAGAAAGTTTCCTACATGAATGAAAATACAACCCTACGAAAAAGAGGAATACCTGTACAGCACCCCTCAATTAAAGTCCATGATTTATTCAGGATATGTGCAGGGACATGTCTCTGGCTTATGGTTTAGGGGTCTTAAGCACAAAATGCATTCATTTTTTACTTCCAAGCAACTATACATTGCATTTTGAGGAACTTAAATGCTTCCACTCCACTAACTTCTTTTTAAAGCTTATTCCTGTTACTTCCAGACAATTCTTTTATGCTCTGGAGAGACCATCTGAAATGTTGGAGTTAGAAAGTTTCCATTTACCTCTTCACAGCCCAATTTCTGTCCCGAAGCCCCCCCCCCCCCCAAAAAAAAAGTAAGAATAAAGTATAAAATACATCATCAGAGTGAAAAAGTTCCAGTAAAAATACGAATGCATTCTTCGGTAACTTAATCATGAAAAAACTTTAAGTGAGGAGCAACAAGTACAATATGATTTTTTTTGCATACCTCTTTAGCTTTGTTTTTGACTGGTGTTGTCTTTTCAGGTGGGCCACTAGGGTTCCTCAGCTGGTCCTAGAGGAATGTTGTAGGGGTCATGCTGTCAGAATTAAATAAAAAGCTTCTCAAAAACAGTGTTATTTTAGAAAGGTGGTGAAGGGGAGGGGGAAGCTGGTCACTAGGCAATGAGTCACACAGACAATATAAATTTCTGCCAGTATGCAAGAAAACTATATAAACACGTTAACGACCAAAGGCCAGCTTTTGTTTAGGAAACAAAACGGACACCTACCAAGCTAATACACAGAAACTGGATTCTGTCAGTGAACAAAAATCTTTCTTTGTGTGGCTCCAAGCCTAGTTTGCCAGTAACCATTAAAAACTGAATTACTGTTGCCAAAATATAGCAATTCTTTGTTGACTGACTATATTTTAGAAGAAACTCTACAATTATAATAATGTTCAACAAATGCATGGTCAACATTGCATAACTGTTCTTACTGAGAGCATGTTACTCAATCGACGAGTAGCTGAACAACATACTGTACCTGTCTTTAACAAACTGTCATTAAATTTATGACAAAGTCAATAACATTTTTTAAGGGACACTATTTTATGGATATGGCCATAATTAATAGCATGGTTAGCAAACCAATGGACTGTCGTGCATTCATGATTACAGTACTTGTAATATTAACACTAACTAGCTAATATATCTGCTGCTCCTCTGACTAATTCAGGAGGATTGTTTTTCCATAAACAGCATGCTTATTGGTAAAGTATTCTTAATTCTGTATAAAACCTGACAAACCTATCTTGCTTCCTGGGATACTGCCAAAACCTGGTGAGAAAGATTACCAGACTAAATAACAAACACAAATGAAACAATAACACAAACTGGGCAACATGATCAAGACACACAAATGGGAAGGAAACAAGGATAAATAATCACTTGTACGAATGTCTTCACGAAATACCTGTATATTCTAACCTAGTTTAATCTCATCTAGTATGATATGCTTTGAGAGAGCTCATAACCAAGACACCTATGTTACAGGGTTGACATGTGTATGATTGGATTGTGCCATGATTTTGCCTGTGATCAACACATAAAAAAAAAAAAAAAAAAAAAAAAAAAAAATCATCAGTCGACACAACTCATACTCTATCATACTGTACATACAAGTTTTTTACACATCTAAGTTAAGCCAAAAATGCATGGGTGAAATACTGTACTGACTAACAAATCTAACGTAACTAACATACAGTACAAAGGAGAAAGCCTAACTTGAAATGCTTAAAACAACTTGTTTGGTGTATGAACAGTGCATGACTTGCATACAGGATAATGCTTACAAAGTTATTCCATACCTGACTGAGTACAACCATTTCCTTCTCTGACACCAGCAGTGCCCATCCACAGAGTAACCTAACACACACACACACATGCAGTGACTGATCCTCAAGCCCTGTGATGCTTCAATCATATCAACTGTTGGAAGGTTAACTAATGAAGTTCTGAATTTCTAAGACCAATAACTATATACAGTATGAAGTATATACATATATAACTGCCCATTAATAAGATTTAAGAACTAAAAAATAATATTCAGTACAGACACCCAATGAAATTACTGTATTCAAAATAAGAACTATGATGATATATCAACTAAAATAATTACTTATGACTGTGAGATATGATTTAACAACAACAGTAAAAGACAAACTACTTTACATGCCATCAATTCAGAATGTGAAATTTCCATATGGTCTTTACAAAAGCCTGGTATAGTACTGGAGGAAAAAAAAAAAAAGCAACTCTGGAAGTAAAACTGACTGCATTTAAAAAATGAAAAAAATGCAACAGGGTGATACTGAAATTAAAACTGTGATTGTAGTTATCTTGCTATAATGCCTTTGTTGTAACCTGACACAGATCCCTAAACAAGTCTGGTTCATCTGATGCCCAAGTGTACTTAGACTGCAGGGCTAATCTGGCTACTGGTAGTAAGCAAGACAGAGTCATTCCGACTTCACTATTAAGGCTCACTGAGTTTTATGCAACCATAAGTTAGTATTGTATTTAAATTGTGGAAATTGCCCAGTTCTATCTGGCAAAACCAAACTTCAGTGTGTTATTGCTAGGTTGCAATAATCATGATCAGTGATGCATATGCTAAGGTATTAGCATCATGGGGGTTGCTAGGAACAGTCATGGCATCTCTACTACACTTAATCATGATAATAATAATAATAATAATAATTGGCTAAGCAAGAACAACAATGAAGTGGTCAGGTAACAACAGTAACAGACCATAACAAATAGCCTCATTAACACTGATCTTACAACAAATGCTTCCAAATTTAACGATTCCTAGAAAAAAAAAGACAAAATAATCCTAGAATCTAATTAAAATGTCTTATGAACTAGGAATTACATAGTCTAGGGGATAACGAGGTAGGGACTGAAAGAAGCTAATAGTTTAAATATATATATGTATATATATGTGTGACTGCGGGAATTAATGGATTTATCTACGCACATGGATTAATAAGTTTTTTCTTAAATAAATACTAAAATTATCGACCTAAAGCTTACATCTATGTACACATTATATTATATTTTTTTTTTTACTCAACTGTTCATTTCTATACCTGGCTCCATTGTGTATACTGTACAAGAATTCTTTACAGACATCACTACATTATTATTATGTTGTGAATAGTTCTACACTTATGACTTCGCAGGAAAAATTGACTGTTTAAGCTAATATTATTGCTAGTTGCTTTTGCCCACCACCCCAGCACCTCACAACTCCTGCTATTTAACTTGTATCCACTTCATTACAATGACATTTCATTCTTGCTACTCTCAGCCATTTAACTCAACATAGGGGAAACTTTCTGAATGGAGGAGTTAATTATAACCTTCACTTACCACCTGAATAAGAGAAGCCTTACCTAAGCTGAAAACATCATTGGGAAGTAGCATGAAAAAAAAAAAAAAAAAAAAAAAAAAAAAAAAAAAAAAAGGAAGCAATGGGTTAATTTGCCCAAACAGGCTAAAGCACCTCAGGCTAATTATATGAAGAGATTAATTTAGATTCTCTAATGGTAGCTAGGTAATTACAAGCCTTGATAAAGTGGTTTATCAGTTACTTGGCTATACAACTGGTAGGAGTTGACGCCATACCAAACTTCTGACAGCAACCTTCTCATGGTCTGGATAACTCTAGTATTCTATTGCAGCTACTACCAAATGATTTTATTCAGCTGAGAGCAAGTCATAGGAGCCTGAGAAATCAACTGGTATGGTACCATTAATCCTCTCATGGTCAAGACAACTCTAGTATTCTATTCTAGCTTGCCTCAAAGTGTTAATACTGGAACCATTAACTTTCTCAAGGTCAACACAACTCATGGATTCTATCCTAGGCAGCCTGAGAATATTAATACTGGTACCACTAACACACCCATAATAACTACAACTTTTGTAATCCATTCCATTAAATACCAGATGATTTTATTCAGCTGAGTGCGAGTCATAGGAGCCTGAGTGTTAACAGCCCATTCTTCAAGTGAGCAGACAATAATTATCCAAAACAGGTCTCTTTTCTCACATCTAACACAACCACTTTGCTGGCATCTACACTGCCACATAACATTCCACATCCCCCAGAGTTCACTGGATCTTATAGTGTTCATGTTGTGGCTCTGTGAAGGTCAAGTTGAACTCAGACCTTTTCCAGTACAGTACAGTCCTTCACATGGCCATCTCATCCTACCAGTAGCCCTGTCTGGGGAAGCCTGCTTGTACATTGGGCTGTATAACAATTCAGATATTGGTGCTCCTTTCACATACAAAATTGAAGGCAACAATACTCTACTATCTGAAAACATCTTTAAGTACAGTACAATATTACCATTCTCATTTTTATTTACTTAATCCCCTCTGATGTGTCAACCCCAAGGCTACAAACTGCCAGAGTCACACTACTACACCTGCCCTGTGCGACGAGATGTAAACAAACCCGTTGCTAGGAAACACCATGGTCATATGAGCACCTTTGCTGAGCTGAGCATGGGGAACTGAGGCCATGGTTTGGAAAATTCTGATTTAGTGACTGAAAATTATGTTAACTTGAGTCAATGTCACATGCAAAGAACCCAACACTGCAAAGTGTATCCTCAACCTATACAGTACTGTGTATGGAAAACTTGCTGAAAATCAAATGTTAAATGTCTGCATGTAGTCCTCATTATACATGAGATGTTCGAAATTTCACAATTTTTTTCATACAACCAACATTGTAAACAGGAAAAAACTGGCAATTGTATTTATTGGTAGCTAGGGAACTTTAGTTGGTATCATCTGTGCTGTATTTTACTTTGGACTTTACAGTAAAAAATGCATAACAAGGACTTACTGTCCAAATCAAATTTTATATATTGCGTCATATTTCAACTGCTGACAAATAAAAATGACGAGTGTTTACTGTGGTAGTGAATTTTTCTCCTATGCCACGGGTTTGACGTAACTGCTTCCGTGCAAATTAGTTTATCTGGATTCCCTATTAACAGACACGGCAGGGCTGGGTGCAGTAGGGCGCGCGGCCTCAAAAAATTACAATTGTCTAAGGCACAGTTTAAGAAAGAGCTTTGTTACCAAGAATTCTCTTAGTATAAGGCTCAAAGACCAGTAGAAAAGTCGGGAAGGCATATATTACTTCGGAGCAGGCATGTCGGCTCATTTGTTTACAGAGCCGATTTCTCCTGGGTGCCAGTACTGACAACATTTTGAGCTAACTAACAGACACATGGCCCATTTTCTCTAAACCTTAACAATCAGGTGACATATGATTTTTAGTTTATTCTTGCTACCTCCTGACAATTTTGTTAAATCTGTTGCAAAGTGGTTAGAAAAAGTCTCTGTTAAACCCTTCACAGCCAGAACTGTTTATCTATCTTGACTAAAATCATCTTAAAAGATGCAAGAATAAAAACAAAAATACAGTGTGTCACCAGACTTAGAGGTTAAACGTCAGAGTCAACAATACTTAACAATAACCTGGCAGGAAAGGCAACCCCAAAAATTACACTTTGGCTCATGATGCCAAAATATACTGTACATAAATTTTAATTCAACATTTCAAACCTACTAGTAAGTACCTATACATATCAGCCATTGTGCTGCCAAATATTAACTTTGTAAATTTCAACCCTCAAGTAATGCATATGGAGTACCTTGCCTGCCTCACAAAAGCTTCTCACCCTATCCAAACACTAACCTCATGTTAAATTGTGCTCAGAATGGAAATTACTCTGAACCAGTCCACTCCCGCCCCTGCCAACCTCTTCTGAAAACTTTTTAACAGAATACTGCAAATCTACTGAGATTCGTAAATGTAATCAAAGAGGGGAAAGTATCTTCTGGGAATGCAGTTGAGACCATTCTGCCATGAAAAGTTGATGTAATCCTTCCAAAATTGTACAAACAAGTCTTTAAAAGTTAGTGCCATGTGTACTGTATTTATATTTCTAATAAACTATGGCTGCAGTTAAAGCTGGTCTCTGGGAATATGAAATCAAGACATTTAAAATGATGGAAGAAGTTGACAAGAGCACCAAAAATGACTTATGTACACCACATCATTACAACTGTTCTTCATTTACCTAACTCTTAAGTACTTATGTTACTTGGGTGGGGTAGACATAATGGAAACGAGCCATTAGTTTTGTGTTGTGACTATATGCATGAGTTTACATACTGTATTTTATTTTTCCAGTTGAACTTAAAATATCACAAACACTGTTCCTTTCTTTGTGGTTCCAATACTATATCAAAACAGCAGGTTGACCCAAATGCTGTGCTAACGGAAGAATTTTAAAGGACTTCTACCTGTACTGCTATAATGAACACATATCTCTACTTGACATCTACGGATTTAAACATTACAGGAGCTTCTTACTTCTCTCTACAGCTAAGATGAAGACTATGATGAAAGGCTTAACTGTCTGACTACAACAACAGGACAGACTATAATTTACTGGAGGGGATATAGTTCAACCTACTCATTCAACAGTTATCTACACTTGTATCAGGCCAATATACAGTACTCATCTATGTACAAGTTGCATTACGAGTTATGACAAAAAAAAAAAAAAAAATAATAATAATGATAATGAAACAAATTTGTACAGCAGAGTTCATGAATCAACAAAATGGGAGTGGTACGACTACTGTGCATGAAAATAACGATAAGAATAAGAAACGGCTCACATAACTAAAGGATTTGAAAAATATGCGTACTTTTGATCAACAAAGTAACCATGAGAAAAGCTATCCACAACAAGAAACTTACGATGAAGGACGTGGCGCATACGTTTCTCATAATGTATATATTTTTTTCTATCATAACACGTGCTAGTAACAAGGTGCCAAGCGAGTCTACCAGTATACTACAAAATCTCCCTGACTTGCAGGGGTAAGACGGCACGATGCGATCACTAGTGTTTGTATTTGGGAGCGGAAAGCCTTTACTTAGCCTAGTTAGAAAACACACTGTTTACCAGAGAACACAAAAATTTCCACCTCCAATTTCTAATTCAGGTTCATGGCTTTGCCTGCACTGAAAATACTTTTTTTCCTTTTTTTAAACAATGGGATATGCTTACAGTTTTCACTAATATGGCATATATATATATTTTTTAAACTGTATCATCATCAGAATATGCCTTTAATTCCATCTAACTCCAGATTACAATTTTTGGCTGATAGTAAGTCAAAAGAGCCAAGTATTAATACTGTCAACATTAACTTTCTCATGGCTGGAAAAACTCTGGTACTTTATACCAGCTCATACCTGATTACTGTATTTTATTCTGCCGAGAATGATTCAAAAGTGCAAGAAAATGGTAATACAGTCACTATTAGCTCTCATGCTTGGGAAAACTCTAGTATTTATTTTATATTAAGCAAGATGACTTCACTCAGTTGAGAGACAGTCCCGAAAGCCTGAGGGCGTAAACCTAAACACGAAATCCGAGCCCCAGGAGGTGCACATGCAGTACGTATTATAACCCTGGATGGCAACTTCTCACCAACTTCAACTTCCCTTGCCTCTTGATGTCATAAGAAAATTAGTTCAAGTCCTAATGCACCAACTTTCCAGAATTATACTTTAAAATGTTAAAATATACTGTAGTTTTAAATAAAATGTTTACACACACATACTGTATATATGTATATATATATATACTGTATATATATATATATATATATATATATATATACTATACAGTTGAAGCTTGATTAACAAACATCAATTTAGAGAAAGCCCGAGATTATGGAATAATTTTTTTCGGGTATTTTTTTGCCCAATTTAGAGGAAAATTTCCGTTAAAATGAATATAATTCTATTAAGGAAACTCTGTTCCAAAAACCAACGAATAGCCGAAAAAAGTCCTGTAAATTGAGCGCGTCCATCGAGCCCATACCGGAACAATTCCCCTGACCGGCAGTGTGCTGTGTTGCCACACGTCCCACCATGCTGCCTGGGTAGCAGCAGGGACTCAGTGACATCGCTCGGCCCATGCAGTCTTCACATGATCCCGTGTAAACAACTGCTCCCCATGTGTGTGGCTTTGCCTCAGTATTGCAGCTTTGTTTGTATTTATTTTCAATGAACCAAAGCTTTTATGAACCATGCCTATGGTTCAGTAAAACGAGAGAGTGAGGGTTTCTCTTGCCCAGAAATAGGAAACAATTGAGAAGATGGAGTGCCATCCCTGATGCTCTCCAGCCCCTCTGTCATCCCAGTACCACCTCAAGTGCTGATGAAGAGTGACTTTGACAGATACTAAACTACCCCCAGGCCTGACAGATTTTGGAGGGGAGGGGGGGTCAGTATGGCTACCTGTGTCAGGCATATTTCTGCAACCAGTGCAGAACCCCTACTTTTAGAGGTAAGCCTTACTGTAGTTCACTATCCCTATTTACAGTACTACAGTACTGTATTTGCATCACTACTATCCTCACCTTCTTCTTTATGTGTGAATATTTTATTACTAAGTCATTACTGTATGTATCAATTATAACATGTACATAGTAATGTATTTAAGTGGGGAAATTAATTATGGGTTCACACCGCTGTGTGTTGCAATGAAAGTTAGCATAGTTTGATAGGTTTGGGTGCGAACTGTCAGGAACTTGGCTTGACTGTTGCCTTCAAGGATTTAGTGGAAAGTACCTCAAAATACCAGAAAAGTTCCCCTTATATTAAGCGTTGGTTACAAAACTTTTCCCCATTTTTCCCCACTTTACATATGCACAAAATCAAGCAATCAGTCAATGGATGTATTAAACACAAATTAAACACTAAACAATAAATAATAAAGGGCACAATATGTAACAACAGGCACAAAAAACGGGAAGATGATCTGATAACAAGCGGTCTAGCTACACACTGAGCGGGGCCTGAACAGCGGGCGAGGGCTGAGGTTCGCTCTCCAGCCGCCAGGGGAATTAGCCCATACATTTCAAACCTTGCCGTGTCCGTGCCATAGGTACAGTTTATGAGCGTGGCTTGTTTTTTTGGGTCTGGCACCTTGCCGTGTCATAGAAAACCATGCCATACGAGCACGCGCCACAGGCAACTTGACTATATATATATATATATATATATATATATATATATATATATATATATATATATATATATATATATATATATATATATATATATACTGTATATATATATATATATATATATATATATATATATATATATATATATATATATATATATATATATATATATATATATATATATATATATATATATATATACTGTATATATATATATATATATATATATATATATATATATAT
Source organism: Coenobita brevimanus (assembly GCF_032717465.1). Taxonomy (NCBI): domain Eukaryota; kingdom Metazoa; phylum Arthropoda; class Malacostraca; order Decapoda; family Coenobitidae; genus Coenobita; species Coenobita brevimanus. The sequence continues at coordinate 37,374,547 of NC_137015.1, forward strand.
ATATATATATATATATATGTATATATATATATATATATATACTATATATATATATATACTATTTATACTATATATATATATATATATATTCTGTATATATATATATATATATATATATATATATATATATTGCATACAGTATACTGTATATATATACATACGCTCGACCCTCCATTTCCTGGACTAAAAGGGGGGGAGACCAGTCTGGAAACCCCAAAAGTCCAAGAATCGCAAAAGTCCGGCCCCACATACCATTCCCTGGACTTTTACCATACTTTGTCTGAATTCTCCAATATTGTCTGGCAATTATTCCGATATTCTAGAGCATTCCGGAATGTAGACTACCTACTCCAACATAACTAACATACACCAGTATATAAAATAATAACACTGACACAATATCGGTAATAACAACATTGACACAATAGCGGTATTTTGCTAGCTACAACCCTAAGAATGGTTGGTCAGACAGTTGTTGATGAGAATGTGGAGGATATAACAGAAGATCAGAAAGCAGAGGAAAATGAACAAGGAATGGAACACCACAGGGTATGCCAACGACCTATCAGCTGACCGAGATGCAAGAGGAAAATGAACAAGGAGCTGACCGAGATGCAAGAGGAAAATGAACAAGGAATGGAACACCACAAGGTGAGCCAACCACTCTTCAGCTGCCTGAGATACAAACATGCAATCATCGAATGTGATCTCGATCGTGGACCTAATCGGCAATTTTAATCGAAAAATATTTTAATCTCTATCACCATATAGGTTTGCACACCTAATTATCTGAAATCCAGTCAAAAATTTTTGATTAATTTAATAACTAATAATCAGGACTCAGGGCAAAAATTTCTTAAGCTAGCTGAAGAGTTTTGCCTCTAGCCTAACAACTCGCCTTGATGGCCTTTTGCATAAATACTGATTTACAGCAGATACATTTTTTTGTACTCAAAATAAATATTTATGCAAAACCGAAGTCTGTCAAGGCGTGCTGACAACCTGAAGAGGAAATATCTGCTAACATTGGTGCATTTTAGCTCTGAAACCTAATTTTTAAGTTAAGTTATATTAAGTGCAATTTTTTAGCCGATTTCAGATAATAATAGGTGAATACGAGTCTCTGTGGCAAAAAAAACACCTACAAAAAGTGCCGATCCAGTATTTAGTTGCACCAAGTTGGGTGAGTTAAGTGAGCAGTAGTAGTAGTAGTAGTAGTTGTTCCCTAGGCAGTCTGGCCCAACAGCCCCCGAGTCCCTTAGGAAGGCCACGGCCAAGACCAGGCTTTCCCAAGGAGCTCTCACAGAGTATATATTGTGTTGCTGGTGTTGGTGATTGTGTGCAATGCAGTCTTCCATAATGTGCTTAATAGCATGGGGTGCTGTGTTACATCCTGGACAGGCATCAGTGACGGAGTCATCCAACCTCTTCTGATAACTTAAGAGGGCTGGATGATGTCCACATCTCAGCCTGGACAGGTGGACCCTGTCCTCACAAGGGAGATAGGATTCAGAAAGGTGGATATCAGGAGGCCGTGCATGCAGCTGTGTGTTGTCTTTCAGTGACTTAATGGAGTGGCGAGTGATTTGAACATGGATATGCTTCTGGAAGCTTGTCTGAGGCAGGCAAGGAGGGAGAGATGACAGTATTTGTGTATGATATCATGTGCTGGATGTTGTCTTGATGTTCCTTGGTGTGTGTGGATGTGCTGCCATGCAGTGTAGTGGATGTTGTGGGTTTGTGGAGGCTGTAGCGAGAATTTGGGTGCCTCTGAAGTCTAGATGATCCTTGACTTCGAGGACTTCGGTTTCTTGATGTAAGTGGTCTGTGGGTGTAGTAGCTGTGCAGTCTGTGATTATTTTTAGGGCCTTGTTCTGTATGGTCTGTAGAGTGTTGTGGTGAGCTAAGTGGGTAGGAATGGATACCACTGACTTTGTCCATAAGAAAATATTTTTTAAAAATTACTTATGAGTTTTACTGTGTCCAAGCCATGCTTAAATTTACTGTGATATATACTAAATTATTTATAATGGCATTTGAGAAAGGTAAGAGGCAAATGGGATATTGCCATGAATTAGGGACTGGTGGGGTGAAGCAGGATGGTGGCCACGATGCTTTTCATGTATGAAAATATCTTCTTCTGCGTGTTACAAATGGCCTTTATTGAGTCTAAACCTTGTTAAACTTATACTGTGTTGGGCAACAGACTGCTTAAAGTTTTATATGAAAGAATAATGGCCAGACTTTTGTGCGGGCATTTGTCCGGCATTTGATAATATTGTCTGGCCTCAACCCGTGTCTGTGAAATACAAAATCCGGGAATTCGGTGTGTGTGTGTGTGTGTGTGTGTGTGTGTGTGTGTGTGTGTGTGTGTGTGTGTGTGTGTGTGTGTGTGTGTGTGTGTGTGTGTGTGTGTGTGTGTGTGTGTGTGTGTGTGTGTGTGTGTGTGTGTGTGTGTGTGTGTGTGTGTGTGTGTGTGTGTGTGTGTGTGTGTGTGTGTGTGTGTGTGTGTGTGTGTGTGTGTGTGTGTGTGTGTGTGTGTGTGTGTGTGTGTGTGTGTGTGTGTGTGTGTGTGTGTGTGTGTGTGTGTGTGTGTGTGTGTGTGTGTGTGTGTGTGTGTGTGTGTGTGTGTGTGTGTGTGTGTGTGTGTGTGTGTGTGTGTGTGTGTGTGTGTGTGTGTGTGTGTGTGTGTGTGTGTGTGTGTGTGTGTGTGTGTGTGTGTGTGTGTGTGTGTGTGTGTGTGTGTGTGTGTGTGTGTGTGTGTGTGTGTGTGTGTGTGTGTGTGTGTGTGTGTGTGTGTGTGTGTGTGTGTGTGTGTGTGTGTGTGTGTGTGTGTGTGTGTGTGTGTGTGTGTGTGTGTGTGTGTGTGTGTGTGTGTGTGTGTGTGTGTGTGTGTGTGTGTGTGTGTGTGTGTGTGTGTGTGTGTGTGTGTGTGTGTGTGTGTGTGTGTGTGTGTGTGTGTGTGTGTGTGTGTGTGTGTGTGTGTGTGTGTGTGTGTGTGTGTGTGTGTGTGTGTGTGTGTGTGTGTGTGTGTGTGTGTGTGTGTGTGTGTGTGTGTGTGTGTGTGTGTGTGTGTGTGTGTGTGTGTGTGTGTGTGTGTGTGTGTGTGTGTGTGTGTGTGTGTGTGTGTGTAAACTAAAACCTGCAAGCAAATATGTAAAATTCACAAAATCAAACATTAAAAATATCATTACACAGAACAGGAGGTCCTCATGTTAAGGCGAGGATGTGTTCCAAAAATCACAACTCTTTCCACATAACAAGAAACTGTAGAAATTACTTTATGCATAGCAATGGAACTTTAATTTGCAGTTATTCTGTAATTTGCACTGATTTAACAGGAGAAATGAAAATAAAAAAACGTGTCTTACAACAAGGACTTGCTGATTTCATAAGACACACAAATTAAGAAAACAATAATAATTTGGCACCAGTAAAGCTCAATGTGAATGTAAAATGACACCATCAATATTCAGCACGCTGTGAGAAGGCGGGCAAAAGATGCAACCCAGGTACAGTACACTGCTGATGCGGTTGAAGGGGAGAGAACTACTTAATGCCACATTCTTGTTAGCTTAGGAGACTTTTTGGTACTTTCTCCCCAACAATTTATTTTACCTACTGCACCTTACCATTCTCTTGTATGTTATTAATACATCTTATATATCAATAATGACTGGCAACATTCAGAGAAATATTCACATATACCAGATACAGAAATAAATTGATCAGGAAAAGGTGTTAGGGAGCCTCCTTACCAGACGAGAATATGGGCCTTGGAAAAGAATTTCGAGGTAATAGTTTGGTTCATAAACCCTCAAAACTGTGTATTCATCTGCTTGACCCACATAAGATGGTGAAATAACAGATCACCCAACAACCATACGTTTGGAAATACAGTACTAATGTTCAAAACCCTATAACTTAAAATCACATTCCCAATCAGCTGACACAAACTCCATAAAAAACATCCCTCTCTCAGCAAGCTTTTCGTAAGTTTATCTCTGCGCAGTGTGCACATGTAGCACCATGATTTACCATTCATGAGAGATCAGTGAAACATGTCAACCTGGGGCCAGAAAGTGAGCAAAACTGAAAAAAAAAAAAAAAAAGAGCCAGTACAAAAGATAACCTTTGCGATGTGACTGCAATATTTTATTAAACCTTTTCATTGCTCTAAGGTCATAAATGTTTGTCTCTAAAAAACTAATACTAAATAATGAATTAATTGCCACACTTCATTTTGGATTAATGTCCAATATACTGGGAGAATCTGAATGTCTTACTGTTCCACCAACATAGAACATAAATATCTATTATGTATCCATCAGAACAAATTACATGTACTATAATAATAACTTTCCTGGCCCAAGACATCAACCAGCCCTTACAACAACAGTAATCAATGTTGACTGCACCAGTATAGCAGTAGCTACCTGAATTTCACACAAATAGTGACTTCAGAGTTACAGAAACTTTTAATGACTGGTGTGACAAGGAAGCAAGTGGTCAATCAAGTATGCTGCAAATAATGAAATGAAGTTCATTGCCTCTAACATTTGTACAAGCATTTTCAAAGTTCGGCCTATATGTACAAAACTGGTTGCATAAATGAAAGCTAGTTGCATAAATGAAAATATGATGGGCCAAGACTGAATGAGATAGAATACTGTATTCATATTTGTGAAGCTTCATTACATTTCCTGAAGAAGTACGTTACATTCTGGACTGTCAGGGATGCAATACCAAACCTTCCAGATGCTTCTTTTAAAAATTTTGAAATACAGTGCAGGTATACGGAAAATACAAAACTTCCATAAAAGCCATGATCCTTAAAAGCCATCAATGCCTCAGTATTTAATAAACAATTACACATGAATCCATGAACATCAAGAGAGAAGATTAAACTGACTGAAGCTACTGATGAAACAGCAAAACTTTATTATACTGTGTTCCTGTAATATGGCAAAATGAACAAATAACAAATATTCCACTCAGTAATGAAAGCAAGTACCATGCTCTAATACAATCTCTAAAGGAAAATATGGATTAGATGTCTTAAGAACTAATCATCCACAGAACAGGAATCATTTAAACATCCATCGTGCAACCTACCAACCAGAAAGAAAGCTACAACTCAAGAAGTGGACATCTTCTAAAAACCCTCCTGCTTAGGATATATACAGCAGGATGGTGCAGGTCAAATGACGTGGGCACTCTTTGGGGTCATATTTGCAAAGTTACAGGCAATATTATACGAAATGAGAGCATGAAGATGTGGACAAGTCATTGTTTTTTACTATAACTTCTGTAGCATATGATGATAACATTTATGACCATTCTGTATGGATGATGACTACATTTTGTAATATGTAACACAGCTGGACAACATCTAACAATCACAGGTGCTCCATTTACTGTAAAAAAAAAATTAGGAGCTTGATTCCATCTTCGCACTCTCAGTCCTAATAACATGGCCCACAGTGCAAGGCGTATGCATACCAAAGACTAAACCGACTAGAAGGCTGGCTTTAAAAACTGTGTTGTACTGACTCATTCCAAGGAGTACTGTTCATCTGTATAGTTTCTGTCCATCCAACTGAGCATCCCAGTAGGAAGTGTTTATACTTGTGGTCCTATGATGTGGCTGGCTCCATGCATGCCCCAAGCACCTGACAACCCTGCTTGTCAGTAAGATCAACCCAAGTTCGGCATATCACTATACTACGGCACCTATATCGAACTTGGCTTCCTCTATCATCTTGTTAACCTAAAGAAAGCACCTATCAGAATCTTACTCTAGATTATCTTCCCTTCTCGGGCATTTAAAAGTTGCAGTGATAAAATTAGAAATTTGTCACTGGAATACTTTTTTGCAGGCCATTGCGGTTTTGCCACCAAATTAAAAAACAACATCAAAGCAAAGGAACTGGGCTCTATAACTCTGCTAGTTCCAATGCTTGTTTATAATAAAATTATTAGAATAAAAGATGCTCATGCAGATTTTTTACATTTCATCGGCCTGAAGTCCACTAAATAGGCTACAGGATAATCCACAAGCACCTCCTGTATGTACAGTACATTAAACAGGATTGTATGCACAGTGATTCACAGTTGTTTCAAGCAAGTCTTTCTATTCACTTGCCAAGTAACTCTCATTCTTAAAACTCAAATGCAGCAAGGCAGTTAACAATTTCCTTACCTTACTTTCTTGTTTTATGCAAGGGAAAAATATCCACACAGGAAGATATACACATACAATCCCTTTTAGCTGATTTACACATGCACACACACATACACACAATTATAAGAAGATTCCAAAGTTTATTTCCCCTGTAGCAGACAATATCTTCAGGATTGTCTTATTTACTGTTATTATTTTAGTAAGTGCCGATATACTATATCCTCCATTTCTTTTACTGTAGCTTAAATTCTCTTTCTGTTTTCCTTAACTTGCTTTACTCTCAACCCTGGTTTGGTTTTAAGTTTTCTTAATTTTTCAGTACAAAATTCTACTCTTTTTTCATCATATTTTCAGGTACAGTATCTCATATTCTTACTTCAGATTGCACTCTTTCTCCATGTTCACTAACCTACTACTATCCCAGTACCATTCTCCTTTTTCAGCAAATTTTCTTGACTGTGTACCTTCTCCTGTGTCATTGCTTGTCTTCATTCACCCTGCCTTGGCCACATACATTTTTTTTTTCCTTTCTTTCTTCATACCAGTTTCCTGATTTTCGTGACATCAGTCTCTTTCCCTTTGTGTTAACTTCCCTTCACTTTCTCTCCAACTGGTAATCAGTTCTTCACTCCTTTTCATATCCTTTATCTTTCTTTTAGAATGTTTCTATTATTGTCCTCATATGTGTCTTTTTCTCTCACTTTTTTTTTTTAAATACTTATTTCGTCCCATTTTCACCTCTACTTCATCTGCATTCTATGCTTTTCTTTTTTGTTTATATGTTTTTATGCTATTATTGCCTCTGCTTCATCTCCACTCTACATTCATACTCCTCCTTATGCTTTCTTCATCCCTGCTTCATCTGCACTCCATGTTCATCTTCTCTTTTGTTTGGTTTTCTGCAGCTCATTGGTCTTCATCAGGGTTGTCCCAGTCCTCATGGGCCCAGTCAGGTAGCTTGGTCTCAAACTGCCATCCTGGACCCTGGTAGATGAAAATGACAATACAGGTACTGTATACTGGGGTAGTATGCGATAATACAGTAAACTACCATCATGATCATCATCAGCAGCAGCAGCAGCATCACCACCATTTATCAGTCAAATCCTATGTCTCACAAAAAATTCAATCTTTATGTTTTATCAAGAACTTTGAAATATACTCAGAATTAGCATATACAGTATATTTTATATATATATATATATATATATCATCAGCAGCAGCAGCCGTTTGAGTATCCACTGCAGGACCGGCCTATCCCGACCGAAGTCGGGACGATACAGCCAATGTATCTCTACCAAGTGGCTTAGGCTGTCTGGTAGAGATTGCTTGTAAGTGTAATTGTAGTGTTGGAGTGGCTTTGGATGTGTGTGTAGTCTGTGAACCAAGTGTAATCGGCCCGCGCAAGCCAACTGGGTGCAAGCATACTTTATAGTAGTTTTACACTGGTTCAACCACAGCACCCCTTGTGTCCGCCAATGCAGTACGTGGCCGGTTGAACACTCCCCAAAGTTTATTACCCTGGCGGGGGCGCGAAATCTGGTTCACCCGTGCACGCAACGCACACTCTGCCA